>NC_142948.1:24135441-24202941 GCF_046866305.1 Octopus bimaculoides | reverse complement strand
GAATTGCCAATATGGCCAGGGGGAAAAGGTTTTCAATTTAGTTGTATTTAGCATAATTTCACTTACTTATGGTTAGGTTTTATTAAATTTTCATTAGATTTAGGCCTTATTTTTTTCTGTAATTCCTATTCTGACATTAAATGAGTCAACTTCCGGTACAAATGTTTACATTTTGTAACTCTCTAAAAAAAAGAAACCTCAACAGTTCAAATTAAATAAGTCTAGAAGTTGGGTTAAATATATGTACATGCATAAGTACCATGAATTCCCATTCTACAAACTAGCAAATAATTCCATGAATAATTTACCAGGCAACGCTGGATAGTAAGTCTATATATATTGTTGTGTCGATGCCCCCAGGCAAAAAAGTAGGATCTCCCAAGACATATAAATAGAGGTAGTCTGGCCGTAGTAGGAGTGTTGAGTAGCAGTCGAGTAGCAGTTGTGTAGCGGTTGAGTAGAGATCATCCGAAGGTGCTAGATAGCAGTAGCTTGAGACATAACATATATATATATTGATAGATGGATGGATGGATGGATTGATATCAGCAAACATAGTCGTGTGGTAAGAAGTTTGCTTCCCAACCACACTGTTCTGGCTTCAGTCCCACTGTATGGCACAGTGGACAAATGTGATCTACTATAGCTCAGAGCCAACCAAAAACTTGTGAGTGGATTTGAAAGATGGAAACTGGAAGAAGCCCATCATGTGTATATGTGTGTATTCAGCAGTAGCAGCACCAAAGCAGTATTTAGGCACAAATGAACTTCAGGTTAGTTAAAATATGTTGTGACATATTTCAACTCCTAAAGGCAAATTCACTGCAGCTGCAGTGAAGAAAAAAGTCTCTCTTATGGTAAAAAAGTGTTAAAAAAATTTTATCTATCCAGTGTTGCCCTCTGTTGGATCCCCAGATGCATCGTTTCTGGCTCTTTAGCCTTAATCAATAGGAAATACTGAAGAGAGGTAACTCTAAGTAGCTTTAAAGTTTCAGTTTTAAATAAAACAGTCAAAAACATTGAAAGAGTTGTACTAATGGATTGCTTGGTTGGAAGAAATTCAGCAGTATCAGTGCCAAGCAGTGTTTAGGTATAAGGAAGACTAAAGAGCCACAAATGCTGTATTCTCAACACTGGGTAGATATGGTGTTTTTACAGCTTTTACCATGATAGAGAATTTTTTTTTCACAGCAACTGCAGTGAATTTGCCTTTAAAAGTTGAAAATATGTTGCAAATGTATTTAACAAATCTGAAGTGTTTGCGTCTTTGTATCTGAGTTGTGCTTGTCCTGCACCACTGCTGAACAACCAGTGTTGTTAGTTTGTTTATGTCCCTGTAACTTAGCAGTTATATCCCATTGTGGTGTCACGTCAAGTGCTGGGCCTCGTGGAGGCAATGTGGCCAATGCCAGTGTCATGTAACTAGCACCCATGCCAGTGGCACATAAAAAGAGGCAATGACAAATGACTGTACATGAGTAGAAGACCCATCAAGCCAAGTGAAACTGTAGTCATGGCAGATACTGGTGTCATGCCAGTGGCACATAAAAGCAATCATTAAACTCACAGGAGTGGTTGGCATAAGGAAGGGCATCCAGCTGTAGAAACCATGCTAAAACAGACATAAAAATACGCACACACACACATAGATATATACATATATACACACACAACAGGCTTCTTTCAGTTTTTGTTGGTCTGAGGCATTAGCTGAAGACAACTGTCCAAGAGTTCACACTGTGAGACTGAACCTGGAACCATGTGGCTTGGAAGCAAGCTTCTCGCCACACAGCCACACCTGTGCCTCGATTTTTTTTTCTTTGGTTAGTGAAAGGAATCAAAGATATCTTCACACATTTGTTTGATTAAATTTCCCGTCTCAACAAATTCTCTCAATGGTCCAAGTGGACATAAAAAAATTTGGCATTAGAACAAAGACAATGACGATGATGGAGGAAAACTTCACTTCCCAAATCATTGATTCTTGTGATGATGATGATGATGATGATGATGAATTATCCAATGAAGTTCCTTGACTATCATGTGAAGAAGGAGGGCAATAGCTGGAACATTTAGTGATGGCTGGAAAACTGGGAGGAAGAAGCCAAAGACAGGGATAAGGGAGAGGAGGTACTCAATGGCCTTGCCAGCTGACTACAGGGAGACAGATTCAGTAACTTCCCAAGTGTCAAAGGGGAGCTGGGCAGAGGAGGTCCATTTAGATATGGCACATAATGTTGTTGTTATTGTTGCAGCATATGCATGAATATGCTGAACCATATGGATCTGTGGTTAGTGGATGCAGTGAAGAAGGCAAAGCAAGCACTGGACATCAAGGTATGTACACAACAAACTAGTAAGGGCAAGGGTTTTCTTGTTGTTGTTTTTTTCTTTATCTTTCTTGTTGTTTTTTTCTTTATCTTTCTTGTTGTTTTGTTGTTTATCGTTCTTGTTGTTTTGTTGTTTATCTTTATCCAGAAGAACTATGATCAAAGACTAAACTAGCACAAGTCTGGAATACTTTTCATCTGCTAGAACAAGCTTAATGTGTGGTATCAACTACAATAAACGTACTTTTTTGATGGCGTATAAGACGTGCCTTTTACCCAAAAGAATGACTCAGAAAAACCACCCCTTGGTTCTTATACATGAAGCTGGGCCTGTATTGGTTTCAAATTTTGGCACAAGGCCAGCATTTTGGGGGAAGGGAGCTAGTCGCTTAAATCAACCCCAGTACTCAGCTGAAAGTATCAACCCTGAAAGGATGTAACGGCAGGGTCAACCTCTGTGGAATTTGAATGCAAAACATAAAAACAAACGAAATGCTGCTAAGCATTTTGCCCAGCATTCTAACAGTCTGCCAGCTCATTGCCTTTAAGTTGGGCCTATACTGCTTGTTTTAATGGACTGAAAACGTCTTCTTCCTGTATATCAGTGGTAGCATTAACTCTTATCCAAGTAATTAATCTATAGAGAGTGACTGAGCCTCTTCATCTTGAAGGATGTGAAGGGTACCAGTGCCTGAGGTGTTCAGGCCAAGGTTGGTATAGAAAAGTCAGGGACATGTGTCACAGGAGAGAGTTGGCAGAAGACAAGGAAGTGCAAATCACTCTTTGCATCTTCGACATCTGATCTCTGCCTCTTGACGTCTGTTATTTTCTGTCTGGTCTGTTTCTTTGATGATGACACTTAGGGCAGTCCCAGATATTTGGGTTAATAAAGCAGACTGCTAAAACTGGAGTGCATCTACTATAACCTGTGTGTTTTTTACACCATCAAATATGGTAGTTTACTTCACTGTCATAATTAACCCCTTAAAATGGAACCTCTAGACAACTGCTCATCATGAAAGAAATGGTAACCAAACACCTTCAAAATTTTACCCTACTATCTTAAGAAAAGAACACAATAGACTTTGTAGTTCAAAATAGATTATGATATACATGTTTCCAGAGATATGGAACAATATTTTAGGTGACATGCAATGAGCGTGAGAAAAATAATCTCCCTGAAATATCAAGTTATAAAAAATTTAACTTTTAGACATTTATCTAAGATTAAGATTTATGTATACATGTTACTGACTCTCCAATAACAAAATTATAAAAGAAGTTAATATTTCAACATGTTAGGCTAAAAAGAAACACTTTGGCAATTTATTCACTAGAACAATAGCCATGTAAGAGTTAAAGTATTAAATTTTTTGCCAGCACTCCTCAATGAAATCAGAATAAACTCTCAATTAACAAATCAAGTTCTTTGGTTAATAATTTGTGTCCTTATCTATGTCTTTATTCTGTGGCTGCTTGCTCAGAGATCAAAATACTACTCCAGCCAGAACTACAGCAAAACTTGTGAGGTTTAGCAACATTTCAATTACATTGAAACATAAAACCAATCACTTCTCTTTTACCCATTTACTTGTTTCAGTCATTTGACTGTGGCCATGCTGGAGCACCGCCTTTAGTCGAGCAAATCGACCCCAGGACTTATTCTTTGTAAGCCTAGTACTTTGTCTATCGGTCTCTTTTGCCGAACCACTAAGTTACCGGGACGTAAACACACCAGCATCGGTTGTCAAGCGATGTTGGGGGGACAGACACACAAACACACACACACACACACACACACACACACACACACACACACACACACACACACATATATATACATATATACGACAGGCTTCTTTCAGTTTCTGTCTGCCAAATCCACTCACAAGGCTTTGCTTGGCCCGAGGCTATAGTAGAAGACACTTGCCCAAGGTGCCACGCAGTGGGACTGAACCCGGAACCATGTGGTTGGTAAATAAGCTACTTACCACACAGCTACTCCTGCACCTATGATATACAAGTGTATGATATACATACACTTCTGCTAATAAACTGTATAACTGTTAGTGGTTAACCCTTTCGATACCAACCCGGCTGAAACCGCATCTGGCTCTGTAGTGCAAATGTCTTGTTTCCATAAGTTTTGAATTAAAATCTTCCACCAAACCTTAGTCACAATTTATGTTCCTAACACTAGCTGAATGATAACTGAGTTATTTTACTAAGTTCTTTGTTATATTTAAAATTAATTGAAAGAAACACAGAGCATCTCAACAGAAATGTGGTAACAAAAGAGTTGATTTGTGTTTTTAACTAATGTTCATCTCTGCCAGTGTTGGCATATCATAATCATCATCATCATCTATCATCATCAGCATCATCATCATCATCAGCATCATCATCATCATCAGCATCATCATCATCATCATCATCATCATCATCATCATCCATCATTATTTCATATTTGTTTTCCCAACTACTGGCTTAAGTGGACAGGTCCCACTTAAAGCTGTTCACCTTTCTCACACAATAACACAGAAAACCTGCACCTGTGCCCTAATAAAAAAAGAAGTATGCTGCTGCTGACAACCCTTAGTTTTCTCTGATGCTAGATTTTATTTATTTACGTTTCATAGGAAATCCATGTGACAGTATTTAATGAGAAGGATCTGATTAATTAAGGTCCTGGTAACTGCCACACTGACCATTCAATTAATTGCTTGCTGACTGTTGGTTTTTGCTTCTCTCTCTCTCTCTCTCTCTCTCTCTCTCTCTCTCTCTCAATGGTTGTTTAACTTGGTACATGCTGACACAGCACTTCAGTGTATCACCTGTTGTCCTCAAGTGATACACACACACACATGCATTGCGTGTGAAGTGGTTCTCTCCCCTTAAGGAGAATATTCACCTTCTCTCTCTAATCTCACAGTAATCTCTTCTCTCTTTTCCTCCTCTTACCCTGCAAGCAACTATAAGCAGCAGCAGCAATACATTCTAGTCAGATGCCAACATATATCACCATCATCATCATTTAATGTCCATATTCGATACTAGTATGGGTTGGGTGGTTGGAGCTGGCAAGCCAGAGGATTGCATCAAGCTCTATTGTCAGCTTTGGCATGGTCTCTCCGGCTGGATGCCCTTCCTGATGCCAATCACTTTAAAGAGTATACTGGGTGATATTTACATGGCACCAACACCAGAGAGGTTACCAAATAACTTGCAAGACAAAGGCCCCCACCTCAACTGAAAGGGGTGTAGTATTGAGGGAAATGGCTTTGTGCTAGATGATGAGAGGTTAAAGTATGATAGAGGGACACAAATTGGCGTCTTGATGTAGAGGAGATATATGGTTACCTCAGTCAGAGATAGAGAAAGTGATGGTGGTGGTGAGATGCCAAGTTGTACATTCAAAGTACAAAGAGGTGAATGTAAGTGGAGCAGTAAAGGGGATTGGACAGGGTGGGTGAGCAGGGAGTTCATGAGAGTGCGAAGGGGAGAGGAGAGGAGAAGGAGAATCCAGTGAGTGGTGAACACGGATTTACAGGGTACTGAAGGATAGCAATGATACAGTTTAGCAGGGAGAGGACAAGAGAGAGGAATGACAGAGCAGTGTTGGGCTTCAGGAGCAAAGGGGGAGAGACAAGCACAGTGCATGAAGAGATGTAGTTTGGTTCATTGGAGTGGGGAGTGTGAATTAATGTTACATGGGGGCTGGAATACACAGCACTTTGAGAATTCAGTTTCACTGAGGTATGCAGGTCTTCTCATGAACTTCATATTGCCAGACACCTTGGTACATTGTCATCTCTTCCATCTTGAGATTCAGCCTCACTGCTTCATCCTATGTCTTCTCAGATTTCCCTTTTCTTCAAGTTCCATCCACTTTGAGCAATCATCACTTCTTAAAGCTGCTGTCTTTATTCATACATATTACATGTCCAAGCCATCAGAGTCTTCTCTCTTACATTCTACATCTGATTCCCCTTTTACCTAACTTTTCTCTCAACATATCTGCGCTTTGTCATACATGCACACTGATGTTGCACACCCATTGAAGTATACTAGCTTTGTTCCTCTCCAGGGCCCACATCACACCATAATGGAGCATAGCCATTCATACACAAGCATCATACAATCTGTCTTTCAAAGAGGTCCTTTATTTCCAACAGGGGTAATAATTCAGAGGTTTCTCCATCCTGTTCTTATTCTAGCCACTATAATTTCAGAACATCCTCCTCCACTGCTAATTTGGTCACCTGGATAACAGAAACTTCTCAGGAGCCTCCTGTGTATTTGAGAAAATCTAATTCCCATGTATCTTTAACATTTATTGTTCCTGCACTTATGTCATATACAAAGATGACTTTCTTTGTTAACATATTTGTGATTCCATTGCACTAGGTGCAGCTAATGGAATTCTTTTCAGTACTTTCCTATATATTGACCAGAGCCATTTACCTGATGGAAAGAGAGTCTTATCTATTTTATTGCTAGCAATGACTTTGGTCTTTGATAGCTTAACTCTAAGACTCTTTGATTCAAGGTTTTGCTTCTATCTCTGGAATTTCTTTTCAAATTCTGCTTCAGATTCTGTTATAAGAGTAAAGTCATCAGCATATAATAGTTCCCATGGGCAGCCAGTCTGTTAGAGCCTGGAGGACCATGATGAATAAGAGGGGACTGAGAACCAAACCCTGGTGAACTCCTACTTGTACACTAAATTCATTACTGTATTCATGGCCAACTCACCCTACTGACAGCACCACTATGTGTGGCATGTATGGCTCTAACAAACCATTTGTCTACTCCTACCTTCCTTAGAGACTATCAGATAACAGAGTAAGGGATTTTGTCAAAAGCTTTCTCCACATTGGCAAAAACCAAGCACAATGGTTTACTTTTGGCTAGATATTTCTCCTGCAGCAAAGAGAAATATTTCATTAGAATATTAAAAGAAGTGGAGTACACAATGGTGGTAGATAACTGCAGGAATTTTCTGTGGAACTCACTTAATTAATCAATCTTGAAAGCCCTATAAAACAATGCAACAGTAGAAGACAGCAGTTCACAGTACCATGCAATGGAAATGAACCCAGTCCCTTGTGGTTGTTAAACAGGTCTATACCTATCTACTCACCCTATTTTGGCAGTTTTTTGTAACCCTGTGTTCACCCATTCGTTACAGGTTGAAGAACTGGACGCTGAATTGAGTTTACGGATCCACCTTCATCAGCCTCGAGCCAAACGAATCGAGGAAGATATTAATGATGTCAGAAAAGGTGAGAAATGAAAAGATCTCATTGAATAATCTTTGTTTCAATCTCTTTTTTTTTCTCTGTTGCTGATCAAATTATACAATTACTTATTGTAATAAATTAATATTAATATGTTGCATAGATTAACACTATACATGAATACATGGAGGGATGAAACAATAGGATACAAGACAACTTGTTGAGTAAGGACTTATTAGATATAAGTGTGTGTGTGTATTCATGTGTGCATATACATATGTTTGTATATGCACAAGTCAGGTGGGAAGGCCACCTTGTTTGAATGCTTGCCTGACACATGACTCCCCAAAAGACAATTCCATAATGAACTGGCAGAAGGTAAGTGCGCACAAGGTGGACAGAAAGCACATACTTCAAGGAAGCACTCAAAGCCACACTGAAGAGCTTTGAGATTAACTGTGACACCTGAGAAACACAAGCACAAGACAGCCCTGCCTAGTTAAGATGCACCAACAGATTTGCCTCCTCCTACAAATAGAACTGGATTGCAAGGGCACAATGAAAACACAAACTACATAAATTCAGAGCAAATTCCTCACCTTCTGTCCCAGCAGACCACCAGTGCTAGACCTATGACAGAGCATTCCAAGCATGCATCAAACTGATTGTCCACAGCCAGAAATGCTGTCCCCTGTCTACTTCTTCCATGTGATGCCTTTGCTCATCATTGACAACAGACAAACTAATAATAATATGTGTGTATGTATGAGTGTATACAGACGTCTCTTTGTGGTGACTTCATTTGTCATTCCATCCACAGAAAGTCGTATGGTCATGGAAGAGTGGAGATGTGTGCAGATGTAACCAGTTGGCCTCAAACCATGCAGGCCTGCAACAGGACTGAGACATCATGGTTGCTAAGCAAGCTTCATACCCACACAGTGAAGTTTGTGACCATAAATTTGCATACATTTTGTCTTTATCACCATTTAATGTCTATTTTCCATGCTGGCATGGGTTGGACAGTTCAGCAAGAGCTGATGAGTCAGAGGACTGCATTGAGCTCCAGTCTCTGCTTTGGTATGGTTTTTGCAGTTGTATGCTCTTCCTAATGCCAACCACTTTGCAGAGTTTACTGGGTGCTTTTTTTATGTGTCACTAGCAGTAATGAGGTCCCCAAGTAACTTGCAAGACAAGACTCTGCAACTGAGTGGGGAGAAGTAGTATTTTGGGAGGTGACTTTATGCAAGGTGATGAAAAGTTCCAACAAAACCTATGATAAAGAGATGATAATAATAATAATTATAAGAAGAACAACAACAATTTCAAATTTTGACACAAGGCCAGCAATTTCAGAGGAGGGTCCAAGTCGATTAAATTGACCCCAGTACTTAAATGGTACTTATTTTATTGACCCAGGAAGGATGAAAGGCAAAGTCAACCTCAGCAGAATTTGAACTCAGAATGTAGAGACAGACAAAATAATAATAATAATAATAATAATAATAATAATATAAATAAAATGTCAAAGTTTTGGTGCGTGACTTTTAGGCCCACCCTGTACATGGAGTGGCTACAACACCTTTCACTGTTTGATCTAGGTTGACCGCCTAGGGCTAAACAACAGCTACACCATTATATGATGGTTTGATATTCAGCAATGAAACACATTCTAATAAACACACCATAAAATAGTTTTATGTATATTTAAACAGTATCAATGATTCGACTCCACAGTTGAGGCTGGGAGTGAAACATTTGTCATTTATGGGAAACAGATGTTCATTTATTGATGATGATGATGATGATGATGGTGATAATGAGAAAGAAGAGGAGGGGGAATCATGTTGATTACAATGACAGGTGGGTGTTGATGATGATGAAGATGTTGATGATTCATGATGACTATATGATAATGATGATGATGATGATGATAGCAGTGATGATAGTAATGGTGATGATGATCATGAGGATGATGATGATGATGGTGATGATGATGTTTATGAGGATAAATAAAATGATGAAAATGGCAATGCTGATTCTGATGATGACATTTATGATGACAGCATTAGCAACAACTATGATAAAGTGTTGTTGACAGTGATGATGATGATGATGATAATCCAACATACAATAATGATTTCAAATTTTGGCACAAGGCCAGCAATCTCAGAACAGGAAGCTAGATTGATTAAATCGACCCCAGTGCTCAACATATCACCAAAGATGTCAGTCACTTGCTAATGCCTCCATGAGGCCCAATATTCGAAGATCATGTTTCACCATCTTACCCCATGTCTTCCTGGGTCTACCTCGTCCCTCCACAGTTAGAGATTGGTACTTCTTTACACAGTAGTTCTTGCCCATACACACCACATGAGCATACCAGCATAGTCATCTCTCTTGCGCACCACATGTGATGCCTCTTATGCCCAACTTTTCTCTCAAGATGCTTGCACTGTGTCATACATTCACACTGACATTGCACAACAAAGTATACTAGCTTAATTTCTTTCAAACCTTCGCATGTCCTCAGCAGTCACAGCCCATGTTTCACTGCCATGTAACCTGGCTGTTCACACACAGACATCATAAAATCTGCCTTTTACTCTGAGGGAGAGGCCCTTAGTTACTAATAAAGGTAAAAGCTCTCTGAACTTTGTCCAGCCTATTCTAATTCTAGCAGCTATGCTCTCAGAGCATCCACCTTCACTGCTGACTTGGTCACCTAGATAACAGAAGCTATCAACTACTTCTAGGTATCCCCACTGGCATTTGATGGAATTTATTTTCTGTACATTTCTAGTGTTTTTTGTACCTGTACATCTACCACCCACAAAGACTATATTCCCTGTTAACCTCCCCCTGACATTGTTGCACCTCTTATGAGTCCATAACTTGCACCAGGTACATCTCATGGACTTTCCAACTATGCCTTTACTATATACCAAGCTGGGCCGTCTACCTGAAGGGATTTGTGATTTGTCTGCTGAGAGAGAGTGGGAGAGAGAGAGGGAGTGAGATAGAGAGGGGAGAGAGAGAGAGAGAGAGAGAGAGAGAGAGAGAGAGAGAGAGAGAGAGAGAGAGAGAGAGAGAGAGATGAAGCTATAGTATAATAAAGTAAGGTTATTTGAAACTTTTCATTATCAGGGCAATAGAATCTTTCACTCTCTGTAATTCTTGGTCAAAATCAGATCAATATTCCCTCAGAACTTTCTTTCAACTATCTTTAAAAGTTACGGTGTGTTTCTCAACCATTTTTTAAAACCTATGGACCCTTTTGATTCTTGTTTCCCTTAGATGGAACCTTGTAACCATTCAATGTTTAAAAACTCTATCATATTTTTATAATTAGATATTATTAGGAATTGTATACAAAAAGATTGTTTAAATATTTTGTTTATTACTGTCAGAGTATAACCAATTTATTGCACATGAATTTTAGCTACAAAACTTTATGTGGACCCCCCCACCACCACCACCGGCCGAGAACTGCTGGTATAGACCAGTCTGCTGTGTTGACATTACTGATCATTGTTTCTTGTTTGGTTGTTTGTTTACTCTAGAGGAATTGATGAATCACTCAAAACGGATTGGAGAACATTGTCAGGGAGTGGAAAATGCTTTTACCAATATGAAGCTAAAGTTGAATCAAATTAAAGAGACTCAAGACTCTCTGATGGCTGACTTCGAGAATCAAATTGAAGCCATGGAACCAGCTTTTCAGAGCGTTTCAAAATCTGAAAAGTAAGTATCATTTGTTTCTCCAACATGTTGTCATCATCATCATCATCATTTAGCATCCCTGTACCATACTGATATGGGTTGAATAGTTTAACAATATCTTGGAGCTATGGCAAAGAACAAATCAAGTTTCGATTAGGGATCAAATATTTAAGAAAAAGTGGAAGTGGATTGGTAGCACAATTAGAAAAGACACACCAAATGCAGCGAAAAGTGCTTTACAGTGGAATCTGGATGGATATAGAAAGAAGGGTAGGCCTAAGAACTCGTGGCGTAGATCAACACAAAAGGAACTAGAGAAAGGGGGACATTCATGGCAGAGTATAAGTACAGAAGCGAAAAATTATGTGACATGGAATTCAATTATAAGTGGCCTATACTCTGCGTTGGAGGGTTAAAAGCAAGAAAAAAAAATGGGCCCAAGAAATGCATCATGCTCCAATGTCTGCTTTGATATGGTTTCTATATGTAAAGTAAAGTAAAATCCCTAGCTGGCAACTGGAGGGGAAGGCTGCCCCCTCAATCAATACACTGCTGTAGGTGCTGTTGGATGATGAATCCTGGTGGTGATATTATTCCACACTTTCCAATCCATGGCACTGGCCTTGCTCAAAATTGAGGCACTGCAACTTCAGGTCTTCCTCAATTTGTTTCACTACAAATATCTTGAACAACATTGTCCATTTGATGAAAGTTCTAATAACAGACGGCTTGCCAGCCATTGTGCATTCCTGATGGTTACTATAGCTGGCTGTTCTTAACACCAACCACTTTACAGCATGCACTAGGTACTTTTTTTGTTGTACTACCGGCACCGTGCAAAAGTTTGCAAGACTACAAACCCTGAAGGGGCAGTTTTATGCTAGGAGAGAAGGAATAAAAGATGGTTAAAAATATGAAGAAGAGGGCCGGTCCAGAACAAGTTTTTTGATGTAGGGGAGCTATACAATGGGGTGCTGAAAAGTTCCTGACTTTAAGAGTATTGCAAAGGGCCTGATTGGAGGCCCAACCTTCAGAATTCTTTTAAAGGACCACTGCAATGAGTGTGTGAATCTGAGAGGGGAATATGTTGAATAAAATCATAACTGATCCTCCTGTATTTTCTTTTACCCAAAGCCAGGAACTTTCCAGCACCCCTTGTCATCGTCGTCATCGTCGTTTAACGTCTGCTTTCCATGCTAACATGGGTTGGACGATTTGACTGAGGACTGGTGAAACCAGATGGCTACACCAGGCTCCAATCTGATTTGGCAGAGTTTCTACAGCTGGATGCCCTTCCTAACGCCAACCACTCCGAGAGTATGGCTACTCACATTTTACAAGCTGGATGAAAATGCTTGAATGGAACCAGAGGGCAATATTCTTTTGGGGTTTTTGCTTATTGCAGCTCATTCCCAATAGCATGTTTGCTTCTTCTGGCCTCAATTATATTTCATTTTGTGATGTCTTCCCATTCTTGTGTTGCTGTATTATTTAAACATTCCTTTGTTACAGCAATTAATTCATTTATTTTGTGAGGTTTTCTACGACCCATATTTTCTCACAGAGGTTTTCCACTTTTCTCTGTCCTTGCCAGACTCTCTACTTGTGCTAATATTATTTTCTTATTTAATCCCCTGTAAAGACTTTGTTTATCCTCTCAAAACATTTGATTTTGTTTGAATCATACTATATATTTACTAAATCTTGTATTCTCCATGCATTATCTTTCATCTGTTGAATTAATATTTGTACAGAATCTTCTTTTATGGGGGGGTGCGGAATATATATGTGAACCTGTTTTGGATTTTATTTATTCTATATCATATCTCTTACTGTCTCTCTCTCACTCAGTCTTTTGTTTCCAAACAGGATCTCTTTTATATTTTCTACTTTTTTTCCTTTATTTCAATGCCAGCTGCTCTGGTTGCTAAGCAGACTGTGGCTTACATTATTCCTTTTAACATCATCAAGCACAGGTGTGGCTGTGTGGTAAGAAGCTTTCTTCCCAACCACATGGTTCCAGGTTCAGTTCCACCGCATGGAACCTTGAGCAAGTGTCTTTTACTTTAGCCTTAGGTTGACCAAAGCCTTGTGAGTGGATTCGGTACATAGAAACTGCTTGACAAGGCGAGCTGGCAGAAACGTTAGCACGCCGGGCGAAATGCTTAGTGGTATTTCGTCTGCCGCTACGTTCTGAGTTCAAATTCCTCCAAGGCCGACTTTGCCTTTCATCCTTTTGGGGTCGATAAATTAAGTACCAGTTACACACTGGGGTTGATATTATCGACTTAACCCCTTTGTCTGTCCTTGTTTCTCCCCTCAATGTTTAGCCTCTTGTGGGCAATAAAAAAAAAATAAGAAACTGCTTGACAAGCAGTGTTGGTGTGTTTACATACCCCGTAACTTAGCGGTTCAGCAAAAAACACAATAGAATAAGTACTAAGCTTAAAAAAAAAGTCCTGAAGTCGATTTGTTTAACTAAAACCTTTCAAGGTGGTGCCCCAGCATGGCTGCAACCAAATGACTAAATCAAGTAAAAGATAAAAGATCATTATAAGTTAGCATACATTTCCCTTACTGGCATGGGTTAGACGGTTAGACAGGATCCAGAAAACTGTAGGGCTGCATTGTGCTTCACTGTCAATATTAGCATGGCTTCTCCATCTGGATGCTGACCCCTTTGCAGCATGTACTGGGTTCCTTTTTGCCACTGGCAAATAATTTGCCAAATAACTTACAAGACAGAAAAAGAACAGGGTAAAAGCCTTCTTAACTAAGTTGTAACCATTACTATTTTTATCAAGGCAATGAGCTGACAGAACCATTAACACATCAGAAGGAATGATTTGTGGGATTTCTTCCAGCTCTTCACATTCTGAGTTCAAATTCCACTAAGGTCAACTTTGCCCTTCATCCTTTTGGGGGTCTATAAATTAAGTATCGGTGAAAGACTGTGGTTGATGTAATCGACTAGTCCTCTCCCCCCAATTTCAGGCCTTGTGCCTATAATAGAAAAGATTATTATTACCTCCGCTTTAGCGAAGGCAGAGGTATTGTTTTCAGTCATGTTTGTTTGTTTGTTTGTCCATGGACAGGATATCTCAAGAACTGCTAGATGGATTCAGATGAAACTTTCATGGATGTTTGGCCTTGTGACTGGCACAAACTGATTATATTTTGGGATCGGTCTGGTACCGGACAAGGATTATGGATTATTTGTTATATTTACTTTGCATGAAGTACTACGATCTTACAGACTTTCAAGTCTTTCTCTGATTATCTCCCTTGAAAGCACATTCATGGTTTCCACATAAGTTATGGTGGTGTTACTGTTTCCAAAGTTTTATTTTCATTTCCCTATTATTAATTTTACTCGTGTCTCTATTTTAGTAGAAACTAATGGATAAAGAAATCAAACTGCATAAACAAACGTCAGTGAAATCGTTTAGAAATTAAGTAACACTAACATATTTAGCAACAATAATAGATTTAATTTATCCTCGACAATTTTTGGTTTTACCAATTTTTAGTATATCACTCCTGCTTAAAACCTCTTACCCACTTGACAATTGCATTTATAGCTTTGCCTTGAAGGAAGTTTTACTTCTTGGACTTATATTTTTGTGTGCAACAATGTTGTTAACCCTCCGTTAACAGCACCGCATGCAGGTCCTTTCCGTTTTCTTTCACGCACAGATAAATTTTTCTCTATAGACCTTAATGGTCAGAAAGACACTATATCAGTGGATAGACTGAAAAAGGCCTTCATAGAGAAAACTGTCTCTGTTACCACTGCAGATGACACACATACAGCATTACAAACATGGCCCACATACCCACCTTCACATTCCATGACTACCATTGGGATTGATCAGGTACTGGACAAGGATTCTGGATTATTTTACCATTTTTTAAACTTAATTTTTGAGAGCAGTCAGGTTCATTTTTAGTATTCTCATTTGCAAGAGCAGTTGAGTTTATTTCAGATATTCCCATTTTAAAAATCATTTCCAGCTAATTGCTGAGAGGACGTTGGTGTTGCCTTTGCAGAGGTTTGCGCTCTCTGAGTGCTCTTGTTATCATTATTATTGAGAGCAAAGAAAAAACTGCATATGATTGACTAGTATGGAACTGCTTACCAAAATACTCCAGCTTCTTGCTCACAGTGATATCACCTGCTTTTTTTCTCTGTTTTTACTACTACTACTACTACTACTACTACTACTACTACTACTACTACTACTACAGAGACTGCTGTTCTTTGGAGCTGGTTTGTGTCATGTAACTCCACCCTGGCTCATCTAACTTATTTGTTTCATCTCTTCCCATCCCCCATATAGGATTCATTACCATATCCTTCCCAGGCCTTACACTAACCAACATTTCCAATTCTTCCATCACAAAACCTCATCCCTCTGGAAATGTTTCTTCACTGGCATCATTTTGTAGTTATTCATCAATCACATCAACTTCAGCTGTGTTGGAAGGGACTGTGAAAGAAATGGGCTCAACCTTTCCCTTCAGAGGACCAACAGCATCAACAAACACTTTAAGGCAATCTTTCCTGCTAAAACAGAAGTTAGCCATGTGGGCCCTATGATAACGTACTCCATTTTTCACTATCCTCTATATCAGTTGTTTCCAGCTGGGGTCCATATAAGATTTTGTTGTTAAAATCTGTGCAATAAATTGGTTATACTTCTACAATACACAAAATGTTTTGTTTTTTTTCTTACAATTCTTAATAATATTTAATTACAAAAATATAAGAATAGGATTTTTTTAAACATTGAATGGCTATGAGGGTTCACCCATGTAAAATAGGAATCAAAGGGATCCATAGGCAAAAAATGGTTGGGAACCACTGTTCTACATCCTTCCCCCGCTAATACCCTTTGCCCTCATTTCTTCCTCCATCTTTAGCCATGTCTTTCTTAGCCTCTGTCTATTTCTTCCCACATCCATTTCTATCACTCCCCTCCCGCAGTATCTTACATCTTTCTTCACCACATGACTTAGCCACTTCATCCCATTTCTTTTCACAACAGCCATCACTGGCTTGATTTGCATCATTCTCTGCAATTCCTTATTTGGCTTCCTCCAAATTGAACTATTCTAAGTGCAGGAGTGACTGTGTGGTAAATAGCTTGCTTACCAACCACATAGTTCTGGGTTCAGTCCCACTGCGTGGCACCTTGGGCAAGTGTCTTCTACTACAGCTTCGGGCTGACCAAAGCCTTGTGAGTGGATTTGGTAGACGGAAACTGAAAGAAGTCCTTCGTATATATGTATATATATATATATATATATATATATGTATGTGTGTGTGTGTTTGTCCACCCAACATTGCTTGACAACCGATGCTGGTGTGTTTAGGTCTGCGTAACTTAGCGGTTCAGCAAAGAGACCGATAGAATAAGTACTAGGCTTACAAAGAATAAGTCCTGGGGTCGATTTGCTCAACTAAAGGCGGTGCTCCAGCATGGCTGCAGTCAAATGACTGAAACAAGTAAAAGAGTAAAAGAGTATCAAAATAAAAGCAAAAAAACAATTGAGCTGTAAAGAAAGTTAAAACCAGAACATTACTGTTACAATACGTTTATTACAATAAACATAAGGAAATGTTTTGACCCTTTAGCATTCAGTTTACTCTGTCAGATATAATGCTTATCTATTCACATGGTTTTTGGAATTAATCATGCATTATTTTATAGCTTAAAGATTTTGATGATCTGACTTTATTTTTTAGAACAATAGAGGCTGAATCTGGCCTGTTGAACACAAAACAGAATATTTGGGATGGATGATGGACTCTCCTGTTGAAGACAACGTATGAACATTCAGTTTTTGTCAAATGACCTGCACCAATGATTTGTTTATAGTGATCAAATGTATGTGCTGTACATTATCTCACTCCCTCCATCAACTCAACGTGGCCTGAACATGTGTATGGTGTACCACATGTCAGGTGTCGAAGAGATCACAGGGCAACATGATATGAAGTGTTTTACACAAGAACACAACACACCACCTTGTCTAGGAATTGAAACCACAATCTTGCAATCATGAGTGCAACACTCTAACCACCTTCATGAATATAACTAGTTTAAATGCTAAAGGATTAAGAATTGTCTAAAAGTAAAAACATAAAAAGGAATTTCTGTTCGCTTCTTTTGCAGGCTTGTGACTTTAAGAAACAACTTGACTTTAAAGATAAACAAACTAATGGCAGACATCCGGAAAATTTTGAGGGAATATCGATCTGATTTTGACCAAGACTTACAGAAAGTGAAAGATTCTAATGCAATATTAATGAAGAGTTTCAAGTATGTAACATCATTCTACTTTCTCTATCCTACTGCTACATATACACACACACAAACACGTATGTCCCTCTGTGTGTGCGTACATATATCTTGCAGTAATAGTAGTATGGGGGCATGCGCTGTAGTGGTGCATCACTGCATCCTCCATTTGTTAGTGATTCCTTACTCCTGGCAAATGAAACCTTTGCACCACTCAGGCGACAACCCTCCAACCCATGGGTCTGTTTAGGTAGTCATTGCTGGTGTAGGTTTTACAAGGTCAGAATGCAAATCCTACCCCAACCTCTTTAAGTCGTGTTTTTCAACGTTGGGTCAATTCTTTGGCATGCCAGTCCCCACACAGCACTTGAGCAATGAGAAACTAAGTGTTTTTCCCAAGAACACAACACATCACCTGATCCAGGAATTGAACCCACAATCTGGCCATCATGAGTGCAACATCTTAACTAGGTCATCCATCTTCACACGCACACACACATATGTGTGTGTGTGTGTGACCTACAATAATTGTGACACATCTTGTTGATGGATTCTGAGTAAATTCTATATAGATGTGTATTTGTGTATATGTATAGTTTGAGTGTGTGTGTGTGTGTTCTGTTTTTAGTTATTTGAAATCTTCCTCTGAGGAAGGGGCTGGTTCCATCATTGGAATGTAGATGACAATAACAAATTCACATTTTAAACTTGAGAAAGGTCTTGCATATTTTTACTGTTCCACTTATTACAGATTGTATTTGTAATGTGCAAATTAGCTGGTTGATTTCTTTTTCTGAACAGCCTAGCCTGACAAGATTGTCACTTAGGCATTTACTCACAAAACCAAGTGCACCAGTTATCATTGATATAAATGTGAATTTATAACCCAGGAATGTGTGTGTGTGTGTGCATGTGTGTATGTATGTATTAATTATAGTCATTTGTTATACATCCATTGTTTTCCATGTTGACATGGGTTAGGTGAGTATATTACTGAGGTATAGTTTTACAACTGGATGTCCTTCCTGTTGCTAACCATTACCTATTTTTTTCAGGGAAGAAATCTGTCGTATGTCTTTGTCTTTGAAGGCACAATGTGAGTAGAAGATTTGTTGACAGGAAAAATAACATTGCTTCCATTTCAGGGGATTTGTAAAAGAAGAATGGATAAAAACTTCAGGACTTATTTGTATGTTGGAGTTAGTGGAGTTCAGTTTGCTTTATGAGACATGAAAGATGATAAGGTTGTATTTTAATTTAACTATTGACTCCTTATTTGGCAGACCATTCTCTGAGATGGGTAATTTTTGCCCTGAAGAGATTCAGCAATACCAGAAGATTATTGACAAATTTGGCAACAAAGTGGACCAATTTGAAGGAAAGATTCTGTCTGAAATGGAAGGGATGGAATCAGCTCGCTATGATCAAGCTAATAAAATCACTCTGCAGTTTGAAGAAAGGTATTCTAAATATATTACCACGTCCACCACCACCACCACCATCTTCTTATCTTCCTTGTTTGTTGTTGGTTTTGTTCTTCTTTTTCTATTACTACAGCTACTACTCTTACTATTACTGCTTCTACTACTTCTACTTCTATTAGTTCTTGCCATTTTTCTTTTTGCAAGAATTACTGGAATAACTCTATGTTGAATCAATTACCATTTCAGGGTCAATAAAATAAGTTCTTGCCATTTTTCTTTTTGCAAGAATTACTGGAATAACTCTATGTTGAATCAATTACCATTTCAGGGTCAATAAAATAAGTACCAGTTGAACACTAGCACCCTCTCCCTAAAATTGTAGGCCTTGTGCCAAACTTTGAAATCATCATCATCATCATCATTATTATTGTTATTGTTAGTGTTATTATTATTATTATTATTATTATTATTATTATTATTATTATTTAAGATGTTGCACAGTATCCAATATCATGATGTTGTTGATGGAAGATATTGTGTCTATCAGGGGTTTGTACTGTCTCTCAAGTCATAACAAGGACCTCAGACAGACAATATTTTATGCAATATGCATGCAGTTACAAGTAATGTCGATTTTTTGCAATACACCTAGATTGTTTCCAGATGTTTCTTCAGGCTGGGTGGTATTGAACCCAATACTCCGATGACAATAGAGACAACCATTATATTTGACTCGCGTAACTGCCATATCTTAGCAATCTCAATTCTTAGGTCTCCATATTTATCAACCTTTTCTCTTTCTTTCATGATAATATGTTGATCTCCTAGTACTGCCACGTCGATTATTAGGCACTCTTGTTTGTCCATTTTAAAGTTTACTATATCTGGCCTTTGGTGCTCTGACACTTGTCTGTCTGGAAGTCAAAGTAGCCAGAGGATTTTTGCCTTCCCCCTTTTCATCTATTACTTTTTCCAGTGTATGCTGGTACCAAGCACCCGTTACCTCATATCCATACTTCTGGCATAGTAACCAGTGGAGGTTTTGCACTACCTTGTTGTGTCTGTGCTTGTAATCTTCCTGTGCAATACTTTCACAAGCACTAACAATGTGAGTCACACCTTCGACCTTCTTCCCACACATTCTGCAGGGGTTCATTTCCCTTTTCTTTTATTATTTTTAAGACAGCAAGCTGATAGAATCATTAGCAAGCAAGGCAAAATGCTTGGCAGCATTTCATGCATCTTTACATTCTGAGTTCAAATTCTTCCAAAGTCGACTTTACCTTTCATCCTTTTAGAGTCAATAAATTAAGTACCAGTGAAACACTGGGGTCAATGTAATTGACTAGTCCCCTGCAGTCAAATCTCAGGCCTCAGCCCTTCAGTAGAAAAGATTATTATTATTTTTTGTTTGACTTTTGTTTTGCATTTGTACAAAATATTATTATTATAAAGGTGGCGAGCTGGCAGAATCATTAACGCACTGGGAAAAATGCTTAGTGGTATTTCGCCCACCACTATGTTCTTAGTTCAAATTCTGCCAAGGTTGACTTTGCCTTTCTTCCTTTCATCCTGTCGATGAAATAAGTACCAGTTACGCACTGGAGGTGGGGTCAATGTAATTGACTCATCCCCTCCCCAAAAATTGTGCTGCCCTTGTGGAAAAATTTGAAAGCATCATTATTATTATTATTTTAACTGGATGATACCCTACTTGCATCCTCTTGCTAATTCTTCAAGAATGAGGAGAGTTTAGAAGAGAAACCTATCTCTTCTTCGGTCAGGTAAGGTACAACCAAAGACTTGTTCCTTTAGTGTTAACATATTTTAAGGCAAAGAAACATAGAGAAGCTTATTAGAAAAAAGAAAATTATGCAACTAGACAGAGATGGAGGGAGGCAAGGGATGGGCAAAACTTGAAGTCCCAATTAAAATTGATTTTATAATAAATTTCACTATTGAGTTTCCTACCCCTGTTGGCAAATGTTCTGTTGGTATTCTTTAAAAAATTTTCAAAATATCAACTTAAAAATGTAATTTAATATTTAAATAGAAATACTGCTGGGGTAAGTTAATAGTAACATAGGTAGAGTAACTTAGTGGTAACATAGGTATGTTGGTGGTCAAATAGTTAGGTAAGTTGGTGGTAGAACAGCTAAGTGTGTTGCTAGGTTACTTGGGTGTAACCTTGCTGGATAAGTCAAGAGTAACATAGCTAGGTAAGCTGATAGTAACATAGTTAGATAAGGCGGGGAGCTGGCAGAAGGTGGGGAGCTGGCAGAAGGCGGGGAGCTGGCAGAAGGTGGGGAGCTGGCAGAAGGTGGGGAGCTGGCAGAAACGTTAGCATGCCGGACGACATGCTTAGCAGTATTTCATCTGCCGTTACGTTCTGAGTTCAAATTCTGCTGAGGTCGACTTTGCCTTTCATCCTTTTGGGGTTGATAAATTAAGTACCAGTTAGGCGCTGGGGTCGATGTAATCGACTTAATCCCTTTGTCTGTCCTTGTTTGTCCCCTCTATGTTTAGCCCCTTGTGGGCAATAAAGAAATAAGTAACATAGTTAGATAAGATGATGGTAACATTGGTATTGGTAGTTAGATAAATAGGTAAGTTGGTGATGCCAACGGTATGTTTGTGGCAACCTAGTTAAGTAAGCTAGTGATAACATATTTAATGAAAAGGGGACAACAGAATTCTTATAAAATTGTTTCTTTTGACATCATTTACCTCCTTCATTTATTATTTGACCATTTCAGATTTAAGAACCATGTCTTTGATCTTCAGTTCATAGAACTAATAGCACGATGGTTTACAAATACTCAGGTGAAGATAAAATCTGATGTGGCTAAAAGCAACAGCCAAGGAAAGAATATTTGCGACATTCTACAAAAGCTTGAGAAGAAAATCGATTACCTAACAGAACCTCATCCTGATAAATTGGTAAAGTACCTGGTGCCACTACAAATCTATAGAAATATTTGTGCACAACCTGATTTTCTTTAATGTTTTTCATTCTTGATGGTCTTTGTCAGTTTGTTTTGTATTTATAAACAATTGCAGCGTGGAAGGTGTTTATAAGCCATTTAAAATAACACACAAAAACCGTTAGATTCACTTCAACATTTAAATTTAATTTGCCAAAATATTTCCATCGCTTTGAGACCGCGACCTATTCACTGACAAAATGCTGCACAGAATTTTGTTAGTGAACAGGTCGCGGTCTCAAAGCGACGAAAATATTTTGACAAATTAAATTTAAATGTTGAAGTGAATCTAACGGTTTTTGTGTGTTATTTTAAATGGCTTATAAATACCTTCCATGCTGCAATTGTTTTCGTTCCAGCATACGATCTCAGATCAGGTCACTTGCTATGCAAGTACATCTCCGCAATTTGTATTTATATTTTTGTGCAAAGAGTTTTGATTCATTTGTTTGGAATTTATTTTTAAATAACACAAAAATACAAATATAAACATACAGACAAGATGTTTGAGCTATGTTAGACATTTTATGTCTCTCTTTTTTTTTTTTTAAGAATAGCTTGATGTATTGGTGGCCTGTCAACAGCATTGAAGAGCATAAAGATTAAAGTTGTAGTTGACCAAAAGTTAGCTGGCTTGGAGGACTGGCAGCCAGGTGAATATTGGAAAAGAGTTATCTGTATCCTGATGATTTGCACCTGGTATCAAAATGCCAACATCATGATTGCTACTCATTACACTTTAAAGGCTATAAGACATGACACGGACAACAACAACAGAGACATAGCTTTGACAGCTGGAACAAACACAGAAGGTGTTCTGAGGGTGTGCCAGCCCTCATCTTAGAACAGGGCCTAAGCTCAATTCAGAGGGCTGTGTGAAATTGCTGGAGAGAGTTGCTGCCGGAAGGCCATATGTGTGGCAGTAGGATTCAGTTCCTTGCCATACTTCCAGAAGGAGTCAGAAATGGTTGTCGAAGAATTTCTGATTTCCCCAGCCCCAATTTCTGGCCTCCTAATTCACCCAATTGTAACTCCATTGATTTGTATATGTAGGATGCAGTTAAAAAAGGTACCAACTGCTCTGCCTGCAACACACCAAGGCCAAGCTGATGGGCAAGCTCTAGGAGATGTTCAAAGATCTTCCCAGGACACAGTGAAGAACGCATGCATCAGGTTCCAGAACTGTCTTGAGACCGTGATGGAATCTGAGGCTGGCTACTTTGAGTAAACTGTTATCTCCCAGTCATAGTCTAGCTGATAGTTTTTGGTATTTTAAAATACTTTTATATTTGGATGGGATATTGAGCTTTTCTTTTCCTTTTACACAAATTGTCAAATTTAGACCAAACACCTTGTGTGTGTGTGTGTATATATATATATATATATATATATATATATATATATATAAATAAATTTAAAATGTTAAAATAAAAACAGAACACAAAGGATTCTGTTTTTATTTTTACATTTTTAATTTATTCTTTTACTCCGGCCACGATCTGGCATATACAGGTGCTTACAATTATCAAGTATTACCTCTAACATTTACTTTACCTATATATATATATATATATATATCAAAAAGTTTGCAGACTAGTTATGTTTAATAAAAAAAAAAATAACTTATTTACCTAAGTTTTAATATCATCTCCTTCGAAATAGTTACCTTGCACAGCAATACACCAGTCTCAGTGTTCCTGCCACTTTTGGAATCTGATCTGGGAGTCATTTTCTGTAAGTGAGTTGTGGACCTTCTACAATTTGCTCTTGATCTCGACAATGGCATTAAAATGGTGACCTTTGAGCTGCATTTTTATCTTGTGGAAGTGATGGAAGTCTGCAGGTGCCAAATCTGGTGAACAGAGCAAGTGCAGAAGTGATACCATGTTTTTTATTTGCGAGAAACTCAGAAGTGAGGAGAGCTTGATGACAGGGTACATTGTTGTCATGAAGAATCCAATTTCTCGTGCTCCACCACACCAGTTGTCAAGCGGTGGTGGGGGGACAAACACAGACAGAAAGATAAACACATACACATACATATATATATGTACACACAACAGGCTTCTTTCAGTTTCTGTCTACTGAATCTACTCACAAAGCTCTGGTTGGCTGGTGGCTTTAGTAGAAGACACTTGCCCATTATATTATACGTGATAAAACTAGTAATGGTTATAAAAATAAAATTAGAGCTAAGTAGTGTGCTGCTATTTCTAGCAGGTTGAGCAACTGTGTAGAATCTACACATTTGCTCAACCTGATATAGAAAATTTAGCTAGACCTCATCGGACACAGGGAAGTCATTTACTTGCCATGTATAAAGTAAATTTACAACTTTTGTCTGTATTAATTTTTTTCATCATTTCACTGTTATAAGCTCATATAATCCTTTTTTTTTTGGAGTAAAATTCATTAATTATTATCCATGTTAATTTAGTTTAGTCATGATACCTTCCTCACCACTTAGGTGGGTCCTAGACATAATAACTACTTAAAAAGAGGCGCAACCAAAACAAAAGGTTAAGAACCACTTTTCTAAAGTATCCTACATGTAAATGGAATTATAATAGAAGACTGGCATTCCACTACTGATCTCTGTGTTATTTTATTTCTGTGTTGTTTTAATGTATCTTGTATTACATTATTCCATGATTAAATCATCTCAATTTCCTCTTTTTTCTTAAATCTGTAGAATGATTTCCAAGAGCTTTGACTGCTATTTTTAGCAGGTCAGATGACCACATAAAGGCTCCATGTTGGTTCAAGTTTAACATTCTTCGTTTTGTTTACCTTTTTTTTTGTTTTTGTTTTTATAATATTTGATAAATTTATATAAATCTAGCTTTTCTTAATAATAACATTTTATTTATATAATAGTTAATGTTCTAAATATTTCTTTGACAGAAATGTTCCCCATCAGAACTGACAGTAGATTTGGCAGATGCTTTAACACAATTTTGTTCCCGGGCCATATATTTAATTAGTCCAAAGAGCGGTAGAGAGTCATGTAAGTATTATCATTAAGGCAGTGAGCTGGCAGAGTCATTAGCATGCTGGGTAAAATGCTTAGTAGCATTTTTGCCAGTCTTCTCATTCTGAGTTCAAATTCCATTGAAGTTGACTTTGCCTTTCATCCTTTTGAAGTCAAATAAAAATAAGTACCAGTTGAGTACTGGGGTCAATGTAATTAACTTATACTCACCTCCCTCGGACTTGTTGGCCTTGTGCCAAAATTTGAAATCATCATTATCATCATCATCATCATTATTATTGTTATTTTTATCTCAAGTTTTGATGTAACTCCTGGAGTCTTGCATGCAAAGCAGGCTGATGCAGCCTACAGCACCATGCTATCTGTTCTTTTCAACTAATACTTTCCTGATTATTTTGGCCATGCCAAGGAGACAGACCCTTTGCAACAGTTCTATTGGGCACTCTGTTCCGATTCCCTTTATATTCCTCTTGATGCCTTTTGATACTGTCCCCAAGGACCCAACAATAATTGACACTATCTTCACCTTCTTCATTTTCCATAGCCGGGCTATTTTTGTATTTAAAAGGATCGTATATATATCTATTTTTTTGCCTTCTTTCTTGACTATTCATGCGTCAAAAGGGCATGCAACATCAACTATATATCACATGTGGTGCATCTTGTCCACCACCACTAGGTCTGGTCTGTTATGCTCTAGCACCTGGTCTGTTTGGATTGGGAAATCCCAGAGGATTTTGCAGGTCTCCAACTCCACCACTCTCTGCTGTTTGTGTACATTATTAATATTATTATTACTAAGGAAACAAGCTGGCAAAATCGTTAGCTTACAAGGCAAAATGCTTAGTGGCATTTTGTCCATATGTAGGTTCTGATTTCAAATGCTGTCAAGGACAACTTACCATTTCATTCTTGTAAAGATAAATAAAATATGTACTAATTGATCTCTGGGGTCAAGGTAATCAACTTATGCTCTCCTTCAAAATTGCTGGCCTTGTAAAAAGATTATTATTATTATTATTATTATTATTATTGCCTTTGCACAGCTTCTGACACTGGAGATTTACTATGGTGTCAGCTGTTCACTACCAGTGAACTAAGGTAACACCTCTTATTTTTCGAGCACCTTCCGGAGTATTCGAGCGGTTCCAAGCAGTGCTGTTTTCTGCAAATGCTCCACCCTTATCGCAGCACCTATTTGTTCCACATACTTCTCAAGATCTTTATTCACTGTTCCCAGGGCTCTGACAATTATTGGTACTACCGCTACCTTTTTCATCGACCACAACTGCTTAACTTCCCAAGCTAACCTGCCATATCTCTCGACTTTTCTTTCTTCCTTATCGCATACCTTGTTGTCAGCTGGGCATACTATGTCTATGATCCAGCATAGTTTGTTTTCTTTCTCAATAAAGACTATGTCTGGTTTCCTATTCTTTATCTCATGGTCGCACTGAATAATAAAATCCCACAGGATCTTTGCATTTCTATTTTCGACGATGGCTTCAGGTTTGTGGTCGTACCAATTTTTTGCTCTGTCAAGTCCATACTTGTCACAAAGTGTCCAATGGACAAGCCTGGCTATATTGTCGTGGCATCTCTAATATTCCTTCTGGGCTAGTGGCGTACATTGGCTGGTAATATGCCATACGGTTTCACTGTTTTGTCCACAGATTCTGCACTTATCACTTTCTGCTGTGTTGTCTCTTCTGTATTATTATTATTATTATTATTATTGTTATTGTTATTGTTAAAGCAGTGAGCTGGCAGAATTGTTACTGTGCCTGACAAAATGCTTAGTAGCATTTCTTCTGACTTTACATTCTGAGTTCAAATCCTTTCAGGGTTGATAAAATAAATACTAGTTATGCACATGAGTCAACATAACCAACTATCCCCATCCCCACAAAATTTCAGGCCTTGTGCTTATAATAGAAAGGCTTATTATTATTTTTACCCTTAAAGTGGAGACCTAGCAGAGCTATTACCACACCAGACAAAATACTCAACAGCAATTCTTCTGGCTTTTAGGTTCTCAGATCAAATTCTGCCAAAGTCAACTTTGCCTCTCATCTTTTTGGGGGTTGATTAAATAAATACCAGTTGAGTACTGGGGTTGATATAATCAACTAATCCCCCCTCCCACCAAAATTTCAGGCCTTGTGCTTACAGTTGGCAGGATTATTATTATTATTATTATTATTATTATTATTATTATTATTATTATTATAGAGGCAGCAAGCTGGCAGAATCATTAGCACAATGGACAAAATGCTTAGCAGTATTTTGTTTGTCATTACATTCTGAGTTCAAATTCCGCCAAGGTTGACTTTGCCTTTCATCCTTTCGGAGACAATTAAATAAACACCAGTTGAGTACTGGAGGTTGATGTAATTGACTTAATCCTGTCTCCTGAATTTTAGGTTTTGTGCCTACAGTAGAAAGTATTATTATTATCATTATTATTATTATTTAAGGTGGTGAGTTAGCAGTGTCATTAGCATGCTGGGAAAAATACATAGGAACTTTACGTCCATCTTTATGTTTTGAGCTCAAATTCCACTGAGGTCAACTTTACCTTTCGTTCTTTCGGGGTCGATGAAATAAGTACTAGTTGAGCCCTGGGGTCAATGAAACTTATCCCCTTCCCCAAAATTGCTGGCCTTGCACCAAAATTTGGAATCATTATTATTATTATTGTTACTATTATTACCTCCGCTTTGGTGAAGGCGGAGTTATTGTTTTCGGTCATGTTTGTTTGTTTATCCGTGGACAAGATACACAAGAACCACTGGATGGATTTGGATGAAACTTTCAGGGGTGTTTGGCCTCGTGACTGGCACAAACTGATTATATTTTGGAATTGATCTGGTACTGGACAAGGATTCTGGCTTGTTTGTTATATTTACTTTACATGAATTCTTACGATCTTACATTGACTTTCAAGTCTTTTTTCTGATTATCTCCCTTGAAAGCACACTTATGATTCCCACGTAAGTTATGGCAGCATTGCTGTTTCCAAAGTTTTATTTTTGTTTCTCTGTTATCAATTTTACTCATGTCTCTATCTTGGCAGAAACTGATGGCTATAGAACTACATAAACAAATGGCAGCAAAACTGTTCAGAAATGAAATAACACTAACATATTCAGTAACAATAATAAATTTAATTTATCCTCAACAATTTTTAGTTTTACCAATTTTGAATATATCACTCCTGTTTAAAACCTCTTACCTACTTGACAATTGCATTTCTAGATCTGCCTTGAAGGAAGCTTTACTTTTTGGACTCATGTTTTTGTGTGCAACGATGTTGTTAAACCTACATTAACAGCACCATATGCAGGTCTTTTCCAATTTCTTTCATGCATGGATAAATTTTTCACTATAGACCTTAATGGTCGTAAAGACACTATATCAGTGGATAGACTAATAAAGCCTTCATAGAGAAAACTGTCCCTGTTCCAACTGCAAATGACACATACAGCATTACAAACACAGCCCACACACCCACCTTCACATTCCATGACTACCATTGTGATCAATCAGGTACTGGACAAGGATTCTGGATTATCTTTCCAGTTTTTTTACTTAATTCTTGAGAGCAGTCAGGTTCATTTTTAGTATTCTCGTTTGTGAGAGCAGTTGAGTTTATTTCAGATATTCCCATTTTAAAAATCATTTCCAGCTAATCGTTGAGGGGACGTTGGTGTTGCCTTGGCAGAGGTTTGTGTTCTCTGAGTACTCTTATTATTATTATTATTATTATTATTATTACATTTGAAGGTGGCAAGCCAGCAGAATTGTTAGCACACTGGGCAAAATGCTTACCAACATTTCGTCTATCTTTACATTCTGAGTTCAAATTCCGCCAAGGTCAACTTAGGCTTTCATCCTTTCTGGATTGATAAATTAAGTACCAGTGAAACTCTGAGGTTGATGTAATCAACTACTCCCCTCCCCCCAATTTCAGGCCTTGTACCTTTAGTAGATAGGATTATTATTATTATTATTATTATTATTATTATTATTATTATTATTATTATTAAAGTGGCGAAGTGGCAAAACCATTAGGTCATTGAACAAAATGCTTGTTGGCACTTCTTCCCACTCTTTTTGTCGCTTTATATGCTGAGCTGAAATCCTGCCAAGATCAACCATTGTAAAGAAAATTGATGAACAGTTGCAAAGATATTCAGTGATATTTGTTGAAGCCAAGTGACACAGACACTCCCTTATCCTCTCACCATCATAAGGCAGCGAACCAGTGATTGAACTATTGAGGACTTGTGACCCATGTTTCTATTGATCTTTTACTTGTTTCAGTCATGTGACTGCAGCCATGTTGGGTCACTGCTTTGAAGGGTTCAACCTCTCAAAGAATTCCACTCCAGGACTTATTCTCTTTAAGCCTAGTACTTATTCTATCAGTCACTTTTGCTAAACTGCTAAGTTACTAAGACATAAAAACACTCAACCACTGATTGTCAAGTGGGTGGGAAACAAACACAGACACAAAGACACACACAGATATATATATATATATATATATATATATTTACACACACACACACGTTAGGCTTCTTTCAGTTTTCCTCTACCAAATCCACTCACAAGGCTTTTGTCAGCTCGAGGCTATAATAGAAGACACTTGCCCAAGGTGCCACACAGTGAGACTGAACTCAGAACCATGTGGTTGGAAGCAAGCTTCTTACCATACAATCATGCCTGTGCCTATGATATATAATATATATAAATATAAATACAGGAGGTAGGTTCATCTAATTTTACCTTCTCTCCTAAAACTTGTGAAAAATGATTGACTTATACTGATGAATTTTTTTTTTTTTTTTTTTCTTTTTCAGCAGCTTTCAAGTCAGGTTTTCTGAATGTCCCAAGTGAAGTACCTCCTACTTCCAAAGCCGGAAAAATATGGACTGACGATGTTTCTATCTTTGTTGCTAAAAACATTCTTCGGTAAATTAATCTCACATTATTAATCTTTCACTTCCTGGAGACACACAGGCCTGCATCAGCCAGCCTAGTTCTCAAAAACGCATGATATCACAAAAATTATAGTAACTTTATTTACATTCAACTTGTAGGAAAGCGTAAGTGAGATAGATAAGTCTGATCCCTTCTTTCTCTCATTTTTCATAACATAACAGAACTGATCATATGATATTTCTAGCCTTGGTTGTGACTAATTTGTGTTATAATGAAGACAATATTACACAGGACTACATGTACTAACCTTGTTTACCTTCAACTTGTAGGAAAATGAGGAACTCTCTAATATAAGGGAGTTAAGTCTGATCCCTTCTTTCTCTCATTTTTCCATAACAGGACTGATCATGTGATATTTCTATTCAAACCAATCAGAAGAATATTGAAGTGGTCTATGCTATTACTAGCCTTGTTTGTGATTATTTTGTGTTATGATGAAGTGATATATGATATGACTAGACTCTCAGGATGTTGTGTATGATATAAAGTTTTGTGGCTATTTTAAAAATGAATACTACAGATTCAGTGGGGGATATTCTTCTAATCCCATTTTATGTTACTTTTTTTTTTGCAGGACTAACAAATTACTAAACAGTTCAGACGGGAGTCTGTTACCAAAAGGTAAAACCCCTAAACATTTTAACTTAATTTATGAATTTATTAATTAGCTTTGAGCCTGATTTTAAACCAATCAGCATAATTTATGGCAATACCATACTAAGAACACTGAGTGTAGTTAAGTAGCTTCCAGCCCCATTAGTGTTTTTTTTTTATCTATAGACCCCTTTGACTACTATTTTATTCTGGTGGACTCTCATAGCCATTCAATGTTTAAAAACTAGTTTTATAGAAACCTCTTTCAAAATTCCTGTTTTGTTTTTCACACATTAACTTATCAATGTTGAACTATGTAGAATGTTAGAGAAAGGAACCTACCTGTTTCTTGAAATACATACCAATACATCAGGGACATGCCTACCCTGAATGAAATAGATCGATAGTAACATTTTCCTTTTATGGCAACATATGCACCTAATTCAATAAAGGTTACTCTGATTATTATAAATAAAATGCAAAATATTTGATGTTTTTGTAGATTAGGTAGGCATAATTCACTCCTGCCTTTCAATCTCAGTATTAAAACTACACATTGCACTGCTGTAGCACATGTGCTGCGTACATTCCCACAACAATGCTTTCTTTATGAACTATAAAGGCAGAAGTAAAACTGCATCCAACTCAGATTTTGTGTGTTTTAACTGCATAAATGTCACCAACTGCCTACCCAGTTTATCAATTTACTATTTTGGTGTGTGGACTCCCAAAACTCTTATGTGGATCCTCTAGGGCCACATAGATCCCGGTTGAGAGCCTCTGGTTTAGATGGTGGCTGCTTGGCAAGCCTATGTGCTGTAATCATCTTTATGGTACATGGTACAAGTATAGCTGTGTAGTTTAAGAAGCTCACCTTGCAACCACAAGGATTCAAGTTAAATCTCATTGCAGAGCACCATGGGAAAGTGGTTTGAACCATAGCTTTAGGTGACCATGAGTGTGCGAGTTGAAATTTGATAGACTGAAATTGTGCAGAAGCCCATTGTGTGTGTGTGTGTATTAATGATGATATGTGTGTATATATATAATATTTTTATTTTGGTTGAGTCAGTCTTTTACAGCTGTGGTTCATGGGGTCTTCAGGCAAGTTCTGATTAAGTAATATGTCTGAAGACTCTGTACTCAATGGGACTGACTCAACCAAAATAAAAATATAATAAATTTCTACTTTGGTATTGAGTACTCTTTTTTCTGGCAATGACCACTTAATGGATATATATATATATATATATATATATATATATATATATATATATTCTAGTGAGACAGTTGCAGGAGAAATACCTAGCTAAGGATAAACCTCTGTACCTGGCTTTCGTTGACTTGGAGAAAGCCTTTGACAGGGTCCCCCGATCCCTTATCTGGTGGTCAATGAGGAAACTTGGGATAGAAGAATGGTTAGTGAGAGCTGTGCGAGCCATGTACAGAGATGCTGCCAGTAAGGTGAGGGTTGGAAATGAGTACAGCAATGAATTCCGGGTAGAGGTAGGGGTCCACCAAGGTTCCGTCCTCAGCCCCCTCTTATTTATCATAGTCCTCCAGGCAATCACAGAGGAGTTCAAGACAGGTTGCCCCTGGGAGCTCCTCTATGCTGATGACCTTGCCCTAATTGCGGAGTCACTATCAGAACTAGAGGAGAAGTTTCAGGTGTGGAAGCAAGGTCTAGAATTGAAGGGCCTTAGAGTCAACCTAGCTAAAACCAAAATCCTAATAAGTAGGAAGGTAGATAAAACACAAACCCCTTCAGGTAGATGGCCCTGCTCAGTATGTAGAAAAGGAGTAGGTAGTAACTCTATAAGATGTACCCGGTGCAAGCTATGGACACATAAGAGGTGCAGCAACATCAAAGGCAGGTTAACTAGCAAGTTAGTTTTTGTTTGTGGCAGATGTTCAGGTGCAATAAAGACTGTAAACAAACAGGAAACAACTTCTATCTCATTCCAGGGTGAAAACTAGAGGTAGTCGATAGCTTCCGCTATCTGGGCGACCAAGTTAGTAGTGGGGGTGGGTGCGCTGAAAGTGTAGCTGCTAGAATAAGAATAGCCTGGGCAAAGTTTAGAGAGCTCTTACCCCTGCTGGCGACAAAGGGACTCTCACTCAGAGTAAAAGGCAGACTGTATGACGCATGCGTACGAACAGCCATGCTACATGGCAGTGAAACATGGGCTGTAACTGCTGAGGACATACGTAAGCTCGCAAGGAATGAAGCCAGTATGCTCCGTTGGATGTGTAATGTCAATGTGAATACCCGTCAGAGTGTAAGTATCTTGAGAGAAAAGCTGAACATTAGAAGCATCAGTTGTGGTGTGCAAGAGAGACGATTGCGCTGGTATGGACATGTGGTGAAGATGGATGAGGATAGCTGCGTGAAAAAGTGCCACACCCTAACAGTTGAGGGAACCCGTGGAAGAGGTAGGCCCAGGAAGACCTGGGCTGAGGTGGTGAGGCAAGACCTCCATACATTGGGCCTCACCGAGGCGATGACTACTGACCGAGACCTTTGGAAATGTGCTGTGCGTGAGAAGACCCGGCAAGCCAAGTAAGATCGTTGCCAGTGCCCCTGGACTGGTTCTTGTGCGGTTGGCACATGAGATGCACCATTTTGAGCGTGGCCGTTGCCAGTACCGCCTGACTGGCTCCTGTAGGATTTTCGAGCGAGATCGTTGCCAGTGCCCCTGGACTGGCTTGTGCGGGTGGCACATAAAAGACACCATTTCGAGCGTGGCCGTTTTCGTGCGGGTGACACGTAAAAGCACCTACTACACTCTCTGAGTGGTTGGCATTAGGAAGGGCATCCAGCTGTAGAAACTCTGCCAAATTAGACTGGAGCCTGGTGTTGCCATCCGGTTTCACCAGTCCTCAGTCAAATCGTCCAACCCATGCTAGCATGGAAAGCGGACGTTAAACGATGATGATGATGATGATGATATATATATAGGCACAGGAGTGGCTGTGTGGTAAGAAGCTTACTTCCCAACCACATGCTTCCAGGTTCAGTCCCACTGCGTGATACCTTGGGCATGTCTTCTACTATAGCCTCAAACTGACCAAAGCCTGTGAGGAGATTTGGTAGATGGAAACTGAAAGAAGCCTGTTGTACATATATATATGTGTGTATATGTCTTTTTGTTTGTGTTTGTGTGTGTGTGTCCCCCACCACCACCACCACCACTTAACAGCCATAACTTAGTGGTCCAACTAAAGACATCTATAGAAAAAGTCTCAAGATTTAAAAAATCAAGTTCTGGGGTTGATACATTCAATTAAAAATTCTTCAAGGCAGTGCCCCAGCATGGCCACAGTCTAATGACTGAAACATGTAATATAGATATGAAGTTATTCATCTTATTTTCCTTAATTACTCTTTGTCTGTATCTATAAATTTGCAATGCAGTCTGTCGCTTGCTATTCCTGTCAAATGGCTTAAACTGACAGTCTCTAACAACATGCTGTATTAAATCTGAGCGAAACCTCTTATTACATCACCTGATGAGATGCTTCAGCATCAAGGGATGCATCACAACTAGATTATAGTTTCCCACTCATGAGGGACCGATGTAGGTTGGGTCAAAATGATCCTTGAGAGCAAAGATGTTTTCTATGTATTTTATTTTCCATCTCTCTACACATAAACATTTGTAGCCAAGATTAAAATCATACGTTTAGCCACATTCTAAGTATTCATTTAATAAATGTATAAATGTGGTCGCGGTTACGATTTCAATCACTCAAAAACAGAAAAACATGTCTATGCTCTTTGTGTGTATGTATGCATGCACGTGCTTCAGTGCAGGTCAATGTAATTACAGATGTGATAATGAAGACGTAATTTTGTTTAAACAGAGTAATTGGACTTGATAGAATTAATTGGAGAAAACAAATGGAAAAAACCAACATTGAAAGTGCTACCCTATCATGACCAGAATAATTGAAACCATTTATATATATATATATATATATATATATATATATATATCTTTTATCTTTTATTTGTTTCAGTCATTTGACTGCAGCCATGCTGGGGCACTATCTCAAAGAGTTTTTAGTCAAACTAATCAACCCTAGGACTTATTCTTTTAAAGCCTTGTACTTGTTCTATCAGTCTGCTTTGCCAAGCTGCTAGGTTACTGGGATGTAAACACACCAACACTGAGGTAGGAGACAAACACAGACACAAAGACATGCTCACATATAAATATATACGACAGGCTTCTTTCAGTTTCCATCCACCAAATCCACTCACAAGGCTTTGGTCAGCCCAAGGCTATAGTAGAAGAGGCTTGCCCGAGGTGCCACACACTGGGACTAAACCTGGAATCATGTGGTTGGGAAGCAAGCTTCTTACCACACAAATACTGGGGTTGGACAAAATAATGGAAACATCTAGCATCATAATTTTGAAATATCTATAAAACCATCAAAAGCTTGTTTATTTTTATGCTTTTTAATTTATTGTTAATGTTGCTTAATATGTTTTGCTAAAATTGCTGTTTCTTTTGAGATATCATCAGAAAAAGGTAATTAAAATTCATTAAAATGACAGATCTATCGGACTTTCAGAGAGGTCAAATTGTTGATGCTCGTATGGCAGGCACTAGCATCACGAAAACAGCCAAAATGTTTGGTGCATCAAGAAGTACTGTCTCGAAAGTAATGACAACCTTTGAGAAAGAGAGTAAAACCTCCTTGTCAAAACAAAACTCCGGAAGAACATCAAAACTTTCAGATAGGGACCGTCAGAATTTTATACAAATTGTTAGAAAGGATCACAAAAGTTCTGCTCCCAAAATTACTGCAGAGCTTAATGACCACTTTAAGAACCCAGTTTCCACAAAAATTGTTTGCTGGGAGCTGCACAAAGCCAGATTTCATGGGAGGGCTGCAATCAGAAAACCACTACTTTCAAAAACAAATGTTGCAAAGCATTTAGAGTGGAGTAAAAACTTACAGAATTGATCCCTAGAGCAGTGGAAGAATGTTATTTTCTTGGCCAAGTCATCCTTTACTTTATTTCTGATCACCGGCTGAGTATACATGTGGAGACAGCCAAAAGAAGCATTTGACCAGACGGCCTTCTTCCAACTGTTAAACATGGAAGAGGATATGTAATGACCTGGGGGGGGGGGGGGGGGGCTATATCTTGGAAATCCACCAGCCCAATGGTTTCCCTTCATAGCAGAATTAATAGTCAAGACTATTTAAGCATTTTATCTGATCAAATTCATCCTTTGGTTGCGGAACTGTTTCCAGAGGAAAACGCAATCTTTCAGGATGGTAATGCACCAATTCACACAGCTAAAGTTGTTACTGAATGGCACGAGGAACATTCTAGTGAAGTTAAACATCTTATCTGGCCACCACAGTCCCCAGACCTCAATATTATTGAACATTTATGGTGCATTTTAGAAAAACAAGTAAGGAGTCGATATCCTCCACCATCATCATACAAGAACTGGAGACCGTTTTAGCTGAAGAATGGACAAAAATTCCTTTGGAAAGAATTCAAACTTTGTACGAATCCATACCTCATAGAATTCAAGCTGTAATTACTGCCAAAGGCGGTCCTACCCCATATTAAAATAAATCTGTTTGAAATTTTAAGGTATTTCCATTATTTTGTCCAACCCTTGTACATGTGTGTGTGTGTGTGTAATTAATGTTATTATGTTTGTGTTATTTTCAGTGGAGAAGAGCGATGGTACAACCACCGATGCTGTTGGGAGTACAACCAGCTTTCCTGTTGAGCCAAAAATAAAACTCAACACCAAAAAAAGCCTTACCCAATTACGAAAGCACCAGACACTGTATGTTAAAATCAAACTTTCTTTATATTATTTAGTGTTTGACTCTTTCTACATCAGTTCCAACTCAATTTCTTTACAATACAAAAGTTGTCAGGATATTTTTCTTTCTGTTTCTTTTTTTTTTTTTTACTTCTCATATTAAAATTAAAACCTACCACTGAAAATTTACTGCAGCAATTTTTGGGTGTCCACAATATATTATTTGTTTTGTTTCGTTTTTTTCTTTAATAGATCATGCTTATTAAGTTAGACATGGTCTAAGCCAATCTTTGGCTGAAAAATATCTAAGTTATTAACAGGAGTTACATATATATATATATATATATATATATATATATATATATATATATATATATGCACTTGTGTATCTGTCAATAGAATGGGTATATTATCCGAAATGTACAGTATAATATATCCATCGCAGCTGATCTTACCAATCAGTTTAGCACAAAGAATACTATGGAGTGTTGGGTAACAATCCGATTATATAACCTTACGCTCATCAGAGTTAGCTGATATGGAAGGGAATATGGTGATTGCTCTCTATTATCAGAAGTGGATTAACGCAATCGGTTTGCGGCTGCTGTGAAAGGTGGTGAAATGAAAAAGGGCCAGAGGATTAGGCTAGGAGTTATGTCCCTTGGTTGGGTACGCTACTGGCCTTACAGCATATGCAACCAAGGGACATAACTCCAAGCCTAATCCCCTGGCCTTTTTCATTTCACTACCTTTTCCACAGCAGCCGCAAACTGGTTGTGTTATTCCATGTCCAACAATAGAGAGCAGTCGCCATATTCCCTTCCATATCGGCTAACTCTGATGAGTGTAAGGTTATGTAATTGGATTGTTCCTTGTGCAAAACCGATTGGTAAGATCAGCCATGATGGATATATAATACTATACATTTTGGATAATATATTATATGCACGCACACACACACACACACACACACAAATGTACACGTGTATATCTATTTATGTTTGCATGCATGCTTATATGAATGCATACATACACATGCTATGATGAATGAACATCACAAATTAATTTACTTACATTATATTTTATAAAAAATGTTTTTGTTTTTGTTTGTTATTGATTCTTACATTTGTAAAAAATAGACATAGGAGAGAGACATATCATTAGTCATGAGAAAAACAGGTACCCTCCACTTATGATCCAGCCCCTCTTAATACTTCTCTCCCTGTGAATTCTTGATGGTCATGGCAAAGCATACTGACTGGGAATGGCAGCCCTTTTAAATTCCATGGGGTATTACTGGGAGGTGTTGAAATTCTTGTGATAAACACATCCTCATCAATAGCAGCACAGTCTGTCAGTATTGTGGCTTCAATCAAATTAAGTTGTTTGATTAATAACCTCGTGCCATTGGATAAACTTGGAGCAGCCAACTTACTAAAGAGAAAAAGTAGCGATCCTTTCTTTAATATGAGTCTGTGATGTGACACACCTGTTAGCTCCCAGTTATTGGGGAACTCTTCAGTGTGAGCAGTTTGCTGCTTCTTTGGGATCTAAAAGTGTCTACAGATTTTAGACTAATTCCTTTCCATGCAGGCGTAGGACCTTCCCACCACAACAGAATTGAAATCCTAAAACCAAAGTGTTGTATAAAAAGTACTGGTGCTGTTTCCATGTAAAAAGCACTCTTGTTGGTGCCAATACACTCTGTGAAATGGTTGGTATTTAGAAGAGCATCCAGCTGTAGAAACCAAGCCAGAACAGAGTATGGAACCTGGTGCATCTCCTTGCCTTGCCAGATCCTGTCATGCCATGCCAGCATGGAAAACAGGAGTTAAATGTAGATGATGATAATGATCATCATCATCATCATCATTATAACAGCTAGATGAGAGTTTATTTTCCTTAAGGTAAGCTCTTATGTTTGTTTTCAGTTTTAAGTTTCTTTTAAGATTTGATCAGCACTTGTACTCTTTGGGATCACTGGAAGTGTCTAATGAAAGTCTTCTGTGAAGATTACTGTTATTCTACCAAAAGGAGAATTTGTTCCCCTGATATTCCTAACAAATTGATCAAAGGTCTCAGAAGTAACTCTGAGACATTAGTGCACTCATTACAGATTATCATCAAACACCATTTCAGCACTTTTGCTGCTCCTGTTCCTTTTGTTAGTGTAACAGGTTGCTGTGTCATTGATGGTCAGGTTGAATAAAAGAATGAAAAAAAAAATGCTGAACTGTTTTACCTCCAGACATAAAATACACCATCTTGAGCATGGCCGTTGCCAGTACCACCTGACTGGCCTTCGTGCGGGTAACACGTAAAAGCACCCACTACACTCTATGAGTGGTTGGCGTTAGGAAGGGCATCCAGCCGTAGAAACTCTGCCAAATCAGATTGGAGCCTGGTGTAGCCATCTGGTTCACCAGTCCTCAGTCAAATCATCCAACCCATGCTAGCATGGAAAGCGGACGTTAAACAACGATGATGATGATGATGATGATGACATTAAAACATCAGCAATATTTAATTATGTAACTGCCACAGAAATGTTCCCATGTTTCCTTACATCAACCATCAAAATAGTCTTTCTTGTTCCTCCAGATGCTTCAAAAAAGAATATTTCACCTTTTTTTTATATCCAAATATGACTTATTAGTTGTGTTGAAGGCTTTTTTTTTCTTTTTGATCATCAAAATAACTTTGGCTTACGTTCAGCCATAAATTGAGTGAGAGAATTAGCATCATAATAAGTCACATGTTGAACCTTAATTTGGTAGTTGATTCCCTTGAGACTAGTGACTCCTTACACAAGCCATATTTATGCACTTCATTACCACCCATCGTCAAATCTTGTCCTCACTACCAGTGGGAACTATGTTGAAGATTTAATCATTGAAATTAATCACAACATCAGGGTCATGATATATTTAATATTTATAGTCTTCGGATTGGTTTCCTCTAATTTTAACCACAGATCATTTGGAGATGTCAATTCACATACTTTCACTAGGACTGCAAAGAGATCTTGCAGTTTTTAAGGGGATTATAAATCAGCTGCTTTCATCATTTTTGCTTTCCACTGACCATCATTTTGTAATTGAACACACCTGAAATATGTTTTTCTATTTGTGATACTGTAGCATAGTGAGTGATGTGCCAGAGGTGAAGGTAAACATGAGGGGTGATTTTTTTTGCAAGTGAGATCAGAAAATAAAGTCGGTGTCTTAAACAGCCTCGCTTTTGAGGTTAATGACAATGGCAACAAGTTCTTGGTCAGCTTCAGTTGGTGACATCATAGGTGGTTACTTCCAGTGCATCACCCCTACCATCTCCTTTCACTTCTGGCACATCACTCACTATGTCAAAGTGTCACAAACATGAACCATCCACTGTTTGGAACTGGTAATATAACGTTGGTCTTCTGACATCATGTAAGAACATCCTTAAATAGAGATAGTCCTACAAACTATGTTGTTGGCACTCCGTCGCTTACGACATCGAGGGTTCCAGTTGATCCAATCAACGGAACAGCCTGCTCATGAAATTAACGTGCAAGTGGCTGAGCACTCCACAGACAGGTGTACCCTTAACGTAGTTCTCGGGGATACTCAGCGTGACACAGTGTGACAAGGCTGACCCTTTGAATTACAGGTACAACAGAAACAGGAAGTAAGAGTGAGAGAAAGTTGTGGTGAAAGAGTACAGCAGGGTTCGCCACCATCCCCTGCCGGAGCCTCGTGGAGCTTTAGGTGTTTTCGCTCAATAAACACTCACAACGCCCGGTCTGGGAATCGAAACTGCGATCCTATGACCGCGAGTCCGCTGCCCTAACCACTGGGCCATTGCACCTCCACTCCTACAAACTATAAGGAATTGCTTAGTCACTTCCCAAAGTGTAACCACAGTGTAATCTAATATGTTTACAGCTTTCAATAGAAACCATTTTTTTCCTTCTTGATCATTTTGTTTTAACCTTTTCGTTCCAGGTTTGTTGGTCATGATATGGATAGTAAAGCTGTGTTTGAGCAAATGTATCGCCTTGGCAAAATAAAAAAAATTCTGTAGGTATTGCATCCATTGCAGCTGGAATTTGCTGCGTTACCGTTCTTATTTGGTATTAATGTGCACGCAATAAGACATACAAAATGCAACGCATACACATACATCACAACATAAACACACTAAATGCAGAATATAGATGTGCACACACACTCACACATGCATGCACATGCATGCACACACACACATACAAATAGAAAAATATAGATTTTATAACAGATGATAACCATTTGTGATTACTGAAAAGAAAACAAACAGCATACTGGCACATTGTTTAAATGTCTTTTTACCAAACATATTATTTTGAGCACAACAAATTATGTCTGTAGTCTGTAGTTGATGTCCTCTCATCTTCCCCTGCTTACACATAAACACACTGACACAGACACAATACAGAGAATATTTTTATACGAACCTAGGTTTTCAGTCAGTGATCTCTCACCACTCTTTTATTTTCTATAATACTGTCTTTCTCTGTCTCATCCTTTCTTTTCTCTCCCCCCCCCCCCCTCCACACACAAGCTGTAATTCAATCAATCCAAAGTTGTACACACATACATACAACACAAATATCTGTCTATCTATTGCAGAGCATAATATAAGTTTGCATTACATATAACAAACCAATGAGGAAACCTCTGTGCAGTTGCTCAATCTGCTAGAAATAACAATCAAATTGCATCCTGCCTTCTGAACCCTTTTCCTGTCCTGTGTACCACATGTAATACACAGGACATATTTCTCTGCATCTTATATGATTCCAACCACCAGAAAAACTTTGGAGTTATGAAAGGAACACTTTACTTTACTCAGAATAAATGTATGAAACAAGGGTTAACTCGAAGTCTGGAAACAAGCACGGACGTTTATGACCAGCTTATGAAAATAGGAACTTTGAAAGAAGTTTCTATAAAATTAATTTTAAGCATCAAATGGCTATGGGGGTCCAACAGAATAAAATAGTAATCAAAGGGGTCCATAGATAAAAAATGGTTGAGAACCCTTGGTTAAGGAGATCACCTTCGATGTGGTGCTGAGTGCACAGTATCTGCAAGGATGATCACATTTGGAATGTCATTGCACATAGATTACTTCAATCAGAGCTAACCTCAAGGCAGACAATACTATTACAGACTATAACCCTTGTGACCAAAATATGTCACAATTGTCCCAGAGGATTGAAGAACTTTTACCATTCCATTTTGATATAGCTGGACCATTCCTCACTAAATTCTCAATGTTATAGTCATATGATCAAGAAGCTCTGTTTCACAGTACAAGATTCCAAATTTGATTCCACTGTATGGCACTTTTGGACAAGTGCCTTCTGTTATAGTCTAAGACTGACCAATATATTTGGGTGAGAAATTCAATGGATAATTCTGTAGATACCTATTGTATATGTGTGTGAGTGCATATGTGGGTGAATTAGTGTATGTGTGTATGTCTTAAATTGATGTATATAAGTGAAGAATAAAAACAGCAATGAAGAACTGGTGCTATAGGAACAACATCCCTTGAGATGTTTGTTTTGCATCAAGTTACAAATACTCCTCTGCTACTGTCATCACCTGCAGAAATGCAAAGAATCAGTGACTGGCCCATTTGCAACTTATGGCCAACAACATAATATAAAATGAGTAAATTAATAAATGATAAGTCTTCTAGAAGATAAGTCCTTTACATGTGTGTAAATTTAAACAGCCACATCTGACCAAAATATTCTACCTGTTTTATGTTTAAATTGGCCAGATCCAGTCTCTCACACCTACCCTACAATGTCATTCTAAAAATAAACAATCACATCATCAGAATCTTGAAGCTATAAGACAATGCATTATGTCAGCAGGAGTGCGGTGGGGTTACATCTTGCAGTTTGTTATAGAATTTTCTCTGAAACTTGGTTGATGCTGATTTTGTTGTAGACTTTCCCATAAAATCAGACAAAAACTGTTTAGTGGAGAATTAGAAGTTAGAGAAAATGATGATGGAGAATTGGAAGCTGTATATGATTTCCTTGGAACTATCAGACAATATCTGCAAATTACCTTTGATAATGTGCTTCTCATTGCAGATGTAAGTAGATTAAATATTAAATATACCATTTGAAATACAGGGTGTCCCAGAATTAACTATCAATCTCAGTGAAATCAGATAATTTTTTTTAAAAACTCACTTTTATTTATGCTTATCATGTTCAATATATGTTAAAATTGTATAAACGTTTTATTCTGTTTATAATTTTATGATTTTTATTATTTTATTTTGAATCCTGTTGGATCCTGCTTATCTGTCCACAACAGCTTTTTTCAATTTGGCTGCAATCATGAACTCCTATCCTCCAGTATGGTGGAGTGGTTTAGCTGAATTTAAAGAATGAATTCAGTTAGCAAAATGTTTACACAATGCTAAGAATAAATTTAAAATTTGAAGATGGAGAACATGTTGAAAATTTTCTATAAAGTTTTGACCTAAGATTTAAAAATCTATTTGTTTTGGTATCATAATTAAGTAATAAACACTCAATTCTATCAGTTCTTTATCTAGATATGCCCAATTTCATTGAAAAATATAGTTAATTCTGGGACACGCTGTATATATATATATATATATATATATATATATATATATATATATATATTTACAGGGGTTGGACAAAATAATGGAAACGCCTTAAAATTTCAAATAAATTAATTTTAATATGGGGTAGGACTGCCTTTGGCAGTAATTACAGCTTGAATTCTATGAGGTATGGACTCATACAAAGTTTGAATTCTTTCCAAAGGAATTTTTGTCCATTCTTCAGCTAAAACGGTCTCTAGTTCTTGTAGTGATGATGGTGGAGGATATCGACTCCTTACTTGTTTTTCTAAGATGCACCATAAATGTTCAATAATATTGAGATCTGGGGACTGTGGTGGCCAGATAAGATGTTCAACTTCACTAGAATGTTCCTCATGCCATTCAGTAACAACTTAGCTGTGTGAATTGGTGCATTATCATCCTGAAAGATTGCGTTTCCCTCTGGAAACAGTTCCGCAACCATAGGATGAATTTGATCAGATAAAATGCCTAAATAGGCTTCTCTATAAATTCTTATTTCTTTATTGCCCACAAGGGACTAAACATAGAGGGGACAAACAAGGACAGACAAAGGGATTAAGTCAATTACATCGACCCAAGTGCGTAACTGGTACGTAATTTATCGACCCCAAAAGGATGAAAGCCAAATTTGACCGCAGCGGAATTTGAACTCAGAACGTAATGGCAGACGAAATACTGCTAAGCATTTTGGCTTAGTGCAGCTCCCGGCAAACAGTTTTTGTGGAAACTGGGTTCTCAAGGTAGTCATTAAGCTCTGCAGTAATTTTGGAAGCTGTACTTTTGTGATCCTGTCTAATAATTTGCGTAAGAGTTCAACGGTCCCTATTTGAAAGTTTTGGTGTTCTTCCAGGGTTTTGTTTTAACAAGGAAGTTTTTCCCTCTTTCTCAAAGGCTGGCATTACTTTCGAGACAGTACTTCTTGATACACCAAACATTTTGGCTGTTTTCGTGATGCTAGTGCCTGCCATACGAGCATCAACAATTTGACCTCTCTGAAAGTCCGATAGAGCTGTCATTTTAATGAATTTTAATTACCTTTTTCTGATGATATCTGAAAAGGAACAGCAATTTTAGCAAAACATATTAAGCAACACTAATAATAAATCAAAAAACATAAAAATAAACAAGCTTTTGATGGTTTTACAGATATTTCAAAATTATGATGCTATGATGATAGGTGTTTCCATTATTTTGTCCAAGCCCTGTATATACATATATTGTAATCTTGAATCTGTTGACTAAGAATTATGATCCAATGTGTTGAAACTGATATTGTTATACTTTGGAAGGGTCATATTGCCAATAAACACACACTCACATTGCTTATGGTTCACTTCAGTTTTAGTTATAACAAAGATTTTTCCTCAATTTTTTTAAATCATTGAGAAAGTAACAGTTATGGGATAAGACATTTCTAACTATTTAACTAAACCTGAAATGCACTATAACCAGTGTGTGTATTTGGAAGTATAACAAAGTATAACAAAATTGTATGATGGAATAGATATATGAGAAAACACATAAAATCATTATGTTGATTAGTTGGCCTTCATTCTTTCACTTGTGTCATGCTGTTTCTTTGAAATCTTCACTTTTTCCATTTTATGATACATGAATATTATCAAACATTGAAACTCCTTTACTGGTTTTAGTCAGTGGTTGGCAGCCATTCTGTAGCACTCCATTCCAACCCTAGTACTTATTCCTGTGTGGTACATACCTTATCATTCTCCATTTATCAAATGGCTAAGTTATCTTGAAATGTAAAAGTATGCAACTTGACCAACCATTTCAAACAAATGTAGATATGTGTGAGCCTCTACTCAGTGACTTAATTGAATGGAAATAGCAGCCAAATCTCCTTTAAACCACAACTCTATAAAGATAGATACATTGTAGAATTTAGTCCAAGATATGCTGAAAATAAGATGGCATAGCCATGGCTGGACTTCCTTTGATCATCATGGGATAGACAACAAGGCACAAATGCAAGCACACACATATACATGGTTCAAATGTACAAAAAACAAACGATAGAGACAGGTGAGGGAACAACAAACAAGGTGTATTAGTTTGACATTCAGGAAAAATGGAAGAAGTCTTTGACGTTTCAAGCCAACACTCTTTGACAGAAAGGAATGAGGGGAAAAAAATGGAGGGAGAAGAAAAACGTTTGTATTAATAGTTTCACGTGTTGAAATGTGTGTGCAAATGTGGCTATGTGGTAAGGAGCTAGGCACAGACATTGTTGTTGTTGGCACTCCGTCGCTTACAACATCAAGGGTTCCAGTTGATCCGATCAATGGAACAGCCTGCTCATGAAATTAACGTGCAAGTGGCTGAGCACTCCACAGACACGTGTACCCTTAACGTAGTTCTCGGGGATATTCAGTGTGACACAGTGTGACAAGGCTGACCCTTTGAATTACAGGCACAACAGAAACAGGAAGTAAGAGTGAGAGAAAGTTGTGGTGAAAGATTACAGCAGGGTTCGCCACTATCCCCTGCCGGAGCCTCGTGGAGCTTTAGGTGTTTTCACTCAATAAACACTCACAATGCCCGGTCTGGGAATCGAAATGCAATCCTATGACCACGAGTTCGCTGCCCTGACCACTGGGCCATTGCGCCTCCACAGGCACAGACATGACTGTGTGGTAAGAAGCTTGCTTCCCAACCACATGGTTCTGGGTTCAGTCTTCTTCTATAGCTTCAGGCCAATCAAAGCCTTGCGGGTGGATTTGGTAGATGGAAACTGAAAGAAACCTGTTGTATATGTATATGAATATGGGTGTGTATCTTAATGTCTGTGTTTGTACCCCCATCACTGTTTGACAACAGGTGTTGGTGTGTTTACATCCTCATAACTTAGTGGTTTCGCCAAAGAGACCAATAGAGTTAGTAATAGGCTCAAAAAATAAGTCCTAGGGTCCATTTGTTCGACTAAAATCTTTCAAGGCAGTGCTCCAGTATGGCCATAGTCAAATGACCGAAACAAGTAAAAGAAAGAATAAAAGAATATATATATATGTTTATATATATATATATATATATATATATATATATATAGCTATTTGATAAATTCTTATAAAAGAATTCATCCTATTATTGAATATATATATATATATATATATATATATATATAAGTCAGTAATTAGTGGGGTTGTGTTAACCGCATGTGGAGAAATAATAGGAAAATGAAAAAAAGACAGAATGCTGAACTGGAAGCATAATTTAATAAAGATTTTTTCTAACCGCTTTTCATTGCGAAGAAGCAAATTATCAAGAAGAAGGAGAATGAAAATGTTTTTTTACAAAGAAGTACAAAATGAAGAAAATAATATATAAAACAATAATATATAAAAAAATAAATATACCCATACATTATATTGTCTTTGAACTTTTGTAGTTCAATAGTAGTTCATGTATAAATTGGTAGGAAAAATAAGGATGCATGAGGGTTGAGAGTTTTGTTAGGTTTAAAAAAAAGGGTTAAAAGTTTGTGTTAAGCAGGAAATGTGGTGTCAAAACAGGAAGTGTGTGTAAGGGGAGACAAGTATTTTTAGTTGGAGTTATGAACTCTTTTTTTCCAAACAGGAAGTTTGTGTCTGTTCATAGAGGAATAAGGTGTTAAGAAATGGTTGGAATTTCTCTATGAAAAGATTCTCCTTGTTGATTCTTTCTTGTGTGGAGATTCTGTCTTTACATTGATAGAAAGGGAATATAATGAATTTAGGGTTTTTGTTTCTGGCGCAAGAGTCTATGTGGCCACTGAGTGAAATTTGGCGGTATTGAGGGAGGTTTATTTGTTCCTAATGGACAGCTACTCTTCTACGTAATGGGAGGCTCGTCTGTCCGATATAGAAGTTTTGGCAACCTGCGCAAGTAAGGACATAAATGAGGTTACCCGAGGAACAAGAGAAATTGGTTTTAATTTTAAACTTTGTTCCTCGTTTGAAGGTAAATTCAGAGCCTTCAAGTAGGTAGGGGCAGGTGCCACAATTAGGGCGTGCACATTTTTTAACTGATGGGGGTGGAAGAAGTGTATGTAGTTTGGAATTGGTTAATAATGTTTTCAAAGATTTGTGTTGCCTTTTGCATTTAAGGACTTTGTGTGTATTAATGATATTGTTCATTTTCGGGTCTGTGGTGAGTAAGGGGAGGTTTTGTTTAATTGTGGTGAATGCTTCGATGTTATTGGGGTTATGGGTGGAGATGTATGGAAGTATTTTGGGGTTGGGTGTGTTATTATGTTGGTTGGTTTTTAGTGTGTTTTTGTCAAGTTCCTTGGCACGTTTTATTCCAAGATCTATGAGTGTGGAGGGATATTGGCGTTGTAATAGTGTTTTTTTGAGATCTTGTAAACATATTTCTCGAGTGGTTGGGTCAGAGACAATGGTGCAAATTCTTTTAGCTAAATTAAAGGGGATATTTATCTTGGTGTGTTTTGGGTGGCATGAGCTAAAAAGGAGGTATTGTTGTGAGTCTGTAGGTTTGTGGTAGATGTCGGTTGTGATTTGGTTATTAGGTGTTTTTATAATTAAGAGATCAAGAAAAGGGAGATGATGTTTGCTGAATTCCATAGTGAATTGAATGTTGGGATGTATGTTATTAAGAATGGATTTTAATTCTAAAAGTTTTTCATAGGGTTCATTCCATATGATGAAACAATCATCCAAATATCTTTTCCAGTTATCCATTAAAAAGATGTGGAAAAGGTGTCCAAATTTATGGCGTGAGGTTTCATATTTCACAATTAACACTATATGAAACCTCACGCCATAAATTTGGACACCTTTTCCACATCTTTTTAATGGATAACTGGAAAAGATGTTTGGATGATTGTTTCATCATATGGAATGAACCCTATGAAAAACTTTTAGAATTAAAATCCATTCTTAATAACATACATCCCAACATTCAATTCACTATGGAATTCAGCAAACATCATCTCCCTTTTCTTGATCTCTTAATTATAAAAACACCTAATAACCAAATCACAACCGACATCTACCACAAACCTACAGACTCACAACAATACCTCCTTTTTAGCTCATGCCACCCAAAACACACCAAGATAAATATCCCCTTTAATTTAGCTAAAAGAATTTGCACCATTGTCTCTGACCCAACCACTCGAGAAATATGCTTACAAGATCTCAAAAAAACACTGTTACAACGCCAATATCCCTCCACACTCATAGATCTTGGAATGAAACGTGCCAAGGAACTTGACAAAAACACACTAAAAACCAACCAACATAATAACACACCCAACCCCAAAATACTTCCATACATCTCCACCCATAACCCCAATAACATCGAAGCATTCACCACAATTAAACAAAACCTCCCCTTACTCACCACAGACCCGAAAATGAACAATATCATTAATACACACAAAGTCCTTAAATGCAAAAGGCAACACAAATCTTTGAAAACATTATTAACCAATTCCAAACTACATACACCTCTTCCACCCCCATCAGTTAAAAAATGTGCACGCCCTAATTGTGGCACCTGCCCCTACCTACTTGAAGGCTCTGAATTTACCTTCAAACGAGGAACAAAGTTTAAAATTAAAACCAATTTCTCTTGTTCCTCGGGTAACCTCATTTATGTCCTTACTTGCGCAGGTTGCCAAAACTTCTATATCGGACAGACGAGCCTCCCATTACGTAGAAGAGTAGCTGTCCATAAGGAACAAATAAACCTCCCTCAATACCGCCGAATTTCACTCAGTGGCCACATAGACTCTTGCGCCAGAAACAAAAACCCTAAATTCATTATATTCCCTTTCTATCAATGTAAAGACAGAATCTCCACACAAGAAAGAATCAACAAGGAGAATCTTTTCATAGAGAAATTCCAACCATTTCTTAACACACACACCCCTCAGTGACCTTATTCTTCTATGAACAGACACAAACTTCCTGTTTGGAAAAAAAGAGTTCATAACTCCAACTAAAAACACTTGTCTCCCCTTACACACACTTCCTGTTTTGACACCACATTTCCCGCTTAACACAAACTTTTAACCCTTTTTTTTAAACCTAACAAAACTCTCAACCCTCATGCATCCTTATTTTTCCTACCAATTTATACATGAACTACTATTGAACTACAAAAGTTCAAAGACAATATAATGTATGGGTATGTCTATTTTTTTATATATTATTGTTTTATATATTATTTTCTTCATTTTGTACTTCTTTGTAAAAAAAACATTTTCATTCTCTTTCTTCTTGATAATTTGCTTCTTCGCAATGAAAACCGGTTAGAAAAAATCTTTATTAAATTATGCTTCCAGTTCAGCATTCTGGCTTTTTTTCATTTTCCTATATATATATATATATATGTATCTACACACACACATACGCCACACACACACACACACACACACACACATGACAGGCTTCCACACAGTTTCTATCTATCAAATTCCACTTACAGGTAGCATTGCCGAATCCAAAGCTACAGATTCCAAGCCTTGGGATCAAATCTGGTTCTGAAATGACCTTAACTCCACAGCTACATCTATTTAATTACATTTATTAATTACTAATGTTTTAACTTTACTTGTTTCAGTTATTAGACTGTGGCCATGCTGGAGCACTGCCTTGATGGGATTTTGTTGAATGAATTGTCCCCAGTATTTATTGTATTAATGCCTGGTACCTAGTCTATTGGTCTGTTTTGCTGAACTACTAAGTTGTGGGGATATAAACAAACTAACACTGGTCGTCAAGCATTGACAGGAGACAAAGAGAGATAAAGACAATGCACATTCACATTCTTACATACACATACACACAAACACATATGTATATGACAGGCTTCTTTCAGTTTCCATCTACCATATACACTCACAAGACTTTGGTCAACTCAGTACTTATTCTATCAGACCCCTTTTGCTGAACCGCTAAGTTACGGGGACGTAAGCACACCAGCATCGGTTGTCAAGTGATGTTGGGGGGACAAACACAGACACAGACACACACACACACACACACACACATATATATATATATATATACACATATACGACGGGCTTCTTTCAGTTTCTGTCTACCAAATCCACTCACAAGGCTTTGGTATAGTAGAAGACACTTGCCCAAGGTGCCATGCAGTGGGACTGAACCCAGAACCATGTGGTTTGTAAGCAAGCTACTTACCACACAGCCACTCCTATATATATATATATATATATATATATATATATATATATATATATATATATATATATATATATATATATAAAGAATGGTAGAACAATGCACTATAATACAAAAAATGGACTATATACCTGTTGTAATTTAGTCAGATGTGATAGTTGTAAATGAGGGTCACTGTCATACTAGCAGTTAAAATTAACATCCAGTGATACATTAGCAACATTCTGGAAGCTGAACTGCTTCCATGAGCAAATGTGCGTTTTCATGGTGCACGTTAGAGCCTCCAGCAGGACTCACCACCATCCCACAGCTCCAAACAGACACAACACTGGATTCAGGAAAACATTCCATCGTTAATAGGCAAGGATGTATGGCCTTCCAGAACCCACAACCTCATGCTATTGAATTTTTCTATTTCGTCCATTTTGGAGACAAAGGTCTCAAGCACTCCTCATGCTTTGCTCAACTCCCTGAAGGCAAGACTGTGCCAGGAATGGGCTTCAGTCCCACAAGAACAGCTGTATGCCACATGTGAAGCATGTGCACCTACACTTAAGGCTGTGATTCAAAACAGAGATGGTCATATCGAATAAATGTGGGAGTGTCATAATTGTGTTTCCTTCACCATTGCATTGCAATGCTTGGACCCGAAATATAACAATATTTTGCTTTGGCAAAATTGAAAAAAAGCTGGTTGGTTTAATTTTGGGACACCCTGTATATATGCATGTGTCTTTATGTCTGTTTGATTCTTGCCACTGTTTGAGAACTGGTATTGAATTTATGTCCCCTTAACTTAGCTGTTCAGCAAAAGCGACTGATAGAATAAGTATTAAGCTTCAAAAAAAAATATATATTGAGGTTACTTCATTTGACTAACAACTCTTCAAGACGGTGCCCCAGCATGGCTGCAGTCTAATGACTGAAGCAAGTAAAATTAAGAAGTTAAAACAATGACAATGATTATGATACCCCACCACCACTACACACACACACACACACACACATGTATGTATATATATAAATATACACATCATTGACATCTACTTTCCCATGCTTGCATGGTGTTGCACTGGGGTTAAGCTGCAACATCAACAATAACAACAACAACAAAATTGTTTATTTCTGAAACTGTATTTAACGAGAGAAAGTTGGAAATGATTTCAGGATTACTATCGAGTGAAAGGTGTGCGTCCTGTGACAAGGCCCCATGTTATTCAAGATAATGTTGACGCATGCGCAGTAGTAATGAAAAAGAAGTTGAAATCTTACTATGCCCAAGCAACAGAATATACCACACGTTGCCAAACAGGTAAGTTGTAACAAATTGTTGTTGTTCTGTTTCTTGTACAGATTGCTTATCTCTTACCATTTACTTGTTTCAGTCATTGGACTGCGACTGTGCTGGGCATTTGTAAATTGTGGTTAAGAGAATTGCTTGCCATCTTTCACAACCACAACCCCTCATTACTTAATAGATTTTCAGATGTAATACTCTCTTGTAAACACAAGTTCTACTCATCATTTGCCCATTTTGTCAAATCTGTGTAGTCCCCTATCTATGATTATTCTTAATTACAATTAACCTTAAGACACAACTAGGTCAAACTAGCAACTTACCCTTCCACTAATACCACCCTTTCTACTAAACTAAACTATTCCTTCTTATGACTACCTTTGCACATTCATCCTCCTTGCCCATTTTCTCCTCTCTTTTCTTCAACCAAAACCACTTACAACTATCCCAATGCCTTATCTACCAACCTATCCACCCTTCCCTCCTATTTATTCTCATACACTTCTACATATCTCAATGCTCCCCCTCCATTGCCAACCCACCTTTATTATTTGATCTCGCTCCAACCTAAACCACCTAGCACTAACTACTGCCTTGACTACCTACTTTTCCCCACCATTTTATCCACCTCCCTCTATCTTTTCTCATACCCTTCTACATACCTTAGTAATCACCCTCTACTGCCAACCTAACTTCTTTCTTTGAATTCCCCCTTAGCCACCCTATAAGCATCTTTGTATTAGACTTTTTTCTTCCCTGTAATAATTGTCCTCTCCTTTCTGACTGTCTCAGCTTCCCATATTTTTATAGCCATTATCCCTAAATTTTGACATCTGTTCACAAACCCAACAACTGACCACTTTCAATTACTAACCATCCCACTCCATATATATGTGTGTGTGTGTGTCTACACAGACACATGCACACATATATCATCATCATTATCATTTAACATCCCTTTTTCCATATTGGCATGGTTTGACAAGAACATACATGCGAAAGTGCTTGACCAGGTTCTATGTCTGCTTTGGCATGGTTTCTACAACAGGATGCCCTTCCTAATGCCAGCCACTTAACAAAATGTACTGAGTGCTTTTTATGTAGCACCAGCACCAGTGAGGTCACCATGTACCTGCAAGATAAGACTCCTCAACTGAGCGGGATATAAATTGCAGAAAGAAACTATGTTAGAGGGAGAAGAGCAGGTGTCTTGCTGAAGTGGTGAATACATGGCTTGCCCACTTGGAAAGTGAGAGAGAGAAAGAGATGTGAGATCAATGTGAATATGAAGCAGAAAAGGAAGAGACTATGAGGCAGAATAGGAAAAATGTATATATGAGGCAGAATAGGAAAAATGTATATATGAGGCACAATAGGAAGTGCACTGAGTCAAAACAGTGTGAGAAATGATTAGAGATAGGGAATGAGTAGGACACAGAGGATATCAGTTCAGTATAGCAGGAATTGAAGACAAGAGATGAGTTGTAAGGGGAAGGCTTGATAGGGTGTCAATTCTGCTGAAATGACCATATCAGCACAATCTTCTCTCCTACACACCATAAAGAAGCCCCTATATGGTGACTCAGTATTAGAAATAGCAACCAAATCCCCTTAATGTATACACACATACACATACATTTATATGTAAACTGAACAACAAAATCATTGAAAATAACCATGTCTGTGTTTATTCCAGAATTCGCCAAACAAATCCAACAACTTGAGAGTATAGCTTCAAAAATCCCTGGTCTTGTGATGAACTACCATTTTAAGGATCATGCCAATTCTATAGACATCTTGTTGAAAAACAAACGGAAGGTTCTTGGAGCAAAACTGGAAGAGTTTCAAGAAAAACAGGTAGGAATGGTGTAATTAAAAAAAAATAACCAAATAGAACATCCTGATGCAGCAGAATAGAAGTTCTTACATTCCAGCCATGACCATCCTGTTCAGCGCATGCATGGCTGTGATTGGTGCACATGGGCGCTGATAGATGCAGTTGTGGTTGTGCAGTTAAGAAGCTTGCTTCATTACCAACAGTTATCAGATTCAATCCTACTCTATGGCACCTTCAGCAAGTATCTTCTTCTATAGCTTTGTGCTGAGCAATGCTTTGTGAGTGGAATTTGATCAATGGAAATTGTATGTTTGTGTATGTATATTTATAGAATATTGTCACTATAAAAAAAACTATCATTTAGCATTAAAATTGATGGTAATTATTGTCAGGGAACATTTAGTTTAGTGGTAGAGCGCTCAACTGGTATCTGACAGGTGCAGGTTCGATTCCCGTAGCCACCAGCTGACAACTTTTTTCCATCTTATGAGGGTAAATACCCAATCTTTCTCTGCTGTTCTTACAGCTTTACTGCATTCAAAATTTACTTTCCTGTTTATAATATAATCATCATCATTTAATGTCTGTTTTCCATGCTGGCATGTGTTGGACAGTTTGACTGAGGTCTGGAGAGCCAGCGGCTGCACCAGGCTCTAATTCGATCTGGCAATGTTTCTACAGCTGGATCCCTCTCATCATAAGTGTGGTGTAGACCAGGGTTTTCAAACTGTGGTTCACGGACCTCAGGGGGTCTGTGGACAGCAAATACTTTTTATGGGCAATTTGATTTTATATATGTTTTTTAATCGAAATCTTTTAATTGACAATAAACCTATTTGTTAAATACTGTTAAATAAATAAATGTAAAAATATATGTTATTTTAAGCAAATATTTATGTATAAATTTCATAAGCGTTTATAAGGGGATCCCTAAGGTAAAGCCTGAAATATAAAGTTTGAAAACTCCTGGTGTAGACAACAAACAGATGTATTAGTTTAACGCTCGGGAAGTGAAAAAGTCTTTAATATTTTGAGCCTATGCTCTCCCACAGAAAGGAACAAGGAAAGAATCTTACTTCTTTCAGTCATTTGCCTGTGGCCATGCTGAACCACTGCCTTTAGTTGAACATATTGACCAAAGGACTTATTCTTTGTAAGCCTTGTACTTATCCTACCAGTCTCCTTTGCCGAACCGCCAAGCCACGGGGACATAAACACACCAACATTGGTTATCAAGTGAGGGTTGGGGACAACACAGACACACAAACATATACATATATATATATATATATATATATATATATATATATATATATATATATATATAATAAAGTAAAGTTGTGGAATACTGTACGAGTGGAAATATATATGAAAGTAGGTTTGAAGATGCACTTATTTTTTAAAAAATATTTATTTACTTAACCGGTTTCACTTTTTTAGAAAAAGATTATCAAAAGTCTTTGAGAATAATAAAAAATGTTAAAAAACAGTTTGAGTATTAAAATGCATATATACATTCTTTGATGATAAAATATATTTAAAGTATAAAGCTTTGTATGAACTTTGTAGTGTTACATACTGATTGTCACACATTCTCTGATATTAAGGTGAAATTGTTAAAAACAGTGTTAAAAACAGTGTATGAAAATACACATATGGAAAAATACATATACATATTCTTATACATATTCTTTGACAATCGAATAAAATTGAGGAGGAACTGACCTGGCTTTTTTCTCTTGCGTATATTGAGGGAATGTTTTACTGTCTTAAGAGACAGTATGACTGGCTAGCTGGGGTGGGAGGGAAGAAGAGTTAAAGAAGATTTTTTTATTTTTGGTTGGTCTGTGACAGTCTGTCATGGTTCACTGGTTTTTGGGACTGGTTTTGTGCACATCTCTATGTGTGTGTGTATATATGTGTGTTTGTGTCCGTGTGTGTGGGTGTGGGTGTGTGTGTGTGCCGTTTTTATTGGTCCCAGAGTTTATTGTGGAATGTGTATATGAGTGTGTGTTTGAGTGTTTTTTGTGTCGGTGGGGATGTTAGGTGTGTGTACGTGAGACTGTGCGTATATCTCTTTGTCTGAGTGTGTATGTGTTGTTTTGATCGTCCTTGTGGTGTGTGTGTGTGTGAGAGCAACCGTATGTATGTGTGAGGGTGTGTACATATGTGTGCGTCTGTGTGTGTATGTATGTGTGCATCTGTGTGTGTGCGTGGGAGTGTTTTGTGTGAATGTGGGAGTGTGTGTATACGCGAGTGTGTGTGTGTCTCTCTGTGTCTGAGTGAGTGTGTTGTTTTAAATACCCATTGTGGTGTGTGTGTGTGTGTGTGTGTAAGCAACCGTATGAGTGTGTGATGGTTCATATGTATGTGTATGTCTGTATGTGTATGTGTATGTGTATATATATATATATACATATATATATATATATATATATATATATACAACGGTCTTCACGTATATATACATACGCATATATAGATATACATATATATACACACATATATATATATATGTACATATACATATATATACACACACACACACACACACACACACACATATATATATATATATATATATATACACACACACATACACGCATATATACATACATACACAGTATAAGGTGTGTTATGAGCAGTTATAGAACACGTATCCGACAGAAACTCAACAAACAATTAAAGATGGAGAAGGTGTTAAAAGTTTTTAAAAAATTGAAGAAATTTTAAAAACTTGTAACACCTTCCCTTCTCCATCATTAATTGTTTGTTGAGTTTCTGTCGGATACATGTTCTATAAATGCTCGTAACACACCTTATACTTGTAACATTTTCATATTCGAAAAATATTTACAACAGTAAAGTACCAATGTAATATGAAGAATCTTTATTAGAAATCTAACTTTGGAGCCCCCCAAAGTAAAGGATAAAATAGAATTCAACCTTTTCTTACATATATAATATGTATATATATATATATATATATATATATATATATATATATATATATATATTTGTGTGTGTATGTGTGTGTGTGTGTGTGGAGGCGCAATGGCCCAGTGGTTAGGGCAGCGGACTCGCGGTCATAGGATCGTGGTTTCGATTCCCAGACTGGGCGTTGTGAGTGTTTATTGAGCGAAAACACCTAAAGCTCCACGAGGCTCCGGCAGAGGATGGTGGCGAACCCTGCTGTTCTCTTTCACCACAACTTTCTCTCACTCTTACTTCTTGTTTCTGTTGTGCCTGTAATTCAAAGGGTCAGCCTTGTCACACTGTGTCACGCTGAATATCCCTGAGAACTACGTTAAGGGTACACGTGTCTGTGGAGTGCTCAGCCACTTGCACGTTAATTTCACGAGCAGGCTGTTCCGTTGATCGGATCAACTGGAACCCTCGACGCCGTAAGCGACGGAGTGCCAACAACAACAACAACACATATATATATATATATATATATATATATATATATATATATACATACGTATATGTACTACGTACTTACATCTACACGTATATATATTTATTACTGTTACTAAATTTTCTACAGCCAACTTAACATTCCATGACTACCATTGGGATCAATCAGGTACTGGACAAGGATTCTGGATTATTTTTCCAGTTTTTTAAAATTTAATTTTTGAGAGCAGTCGAGTTCATTTTTAGTATTCTCGTTTGTGAGAGCATTCGAGTTTATTTCAGATATTCTCATTTTAAAAGTCATCTCTGGCTAATCATTGAGAGGATGTTGGTGTTGCCTCGGCAGAAGTTTGTGCTGAGTGCTCTTGTTATTATTATTTTAGTTACTTTGTCTAAACTAGCAGTTATTTATTGAACTTTTGACCAATTCATAAAAATCAGATTGCCTGTTTTTTTGTTTTTTTTTTCTAATCACTGCAATTCTAAATTCTTTCTCAACAGGCCTCCAACAGAGAGCAACTCCAACCAAATCTCGGGCATCCACAGATGAAAGAGAAACTGAACATATTAAACGAAAGTGAACGTGAGCAACATGAGGCGTTAATGACGTTTATGCAATCTCATTTCACAGAGTTAAAGGTAAAGTTCTATTCAAGCTTCTGCCCAAAACAACAAAACTTCTCAAAGAGATTCACTCCAAATTAGAATTAATTCCCAGGGAGTGGTTTCCAGTTCAAAGACAACCATCCAATTTTAGTATAAATTTTATATACTACTGAAATGACTTCAAATGTAAAATACCATTTCACTAACTACAGGTGTGGGTGTGCAGTTAAAAATTTAATTCTCAACCTTGCATAGCACTTTTGACAGCTCTGGGCCTATCACAGTCTTCTGCATAAATTTGGTAAATAAAAACTGAAAGAATTCTGTTGTGTGTGTATGTTTGTCCCCCACCACTGCTTGATGTGTTTATGTCCCCCATAACTTAGCAGTTCAACAAAAGAGACTGATAGAATAAGTACCAGATAAGTATTGAGGTCGATAAGTTTGAATAAAATTCTTCAAGGCAGTACCCTAGCATGACCACAGTCAAATGACTGAAACAAGTAATAGATATATATATATATATATATATATATATATATATATATATATATATATATATATATGAGTGTGTGTGTGTTGAGTTTGTGTATATATGTTAATGATGATTGTAAATGAGCATCATTTTGCTTCCAGACTTCTGAGAAGCATGTCTAGCTATGGGAAAATATTACTTGCTTGGAAACAGACAAGGGTTTGCAGCAGGAAAAGCCTCCAGCTGTTGAAAATCTGTCTCAACGAATTCCAACTGACCCATGCAAGCATGAAAAAGTGGACATTAAATGATGAAGATGATCTTTCTTCAGTAACAAACTAATGTGATAAAATATAGTACACCCCCCCACCAACACTTTTTTTCTATTTTTAAAGTATTAATGTTTTTATATTTTACCATTGACAGGCAGAAGTGATAAAAGCAAGTGGCCCCTTTTTGAAAGAGTTATGTACTGCCAGTGAATCCCTACTTCAACTCTATGATACCCTGTTTAAAGAGTCTTCGCAGAAAAGTAAGACAATTTTGTTAATTGAAATTTGTAAGTTGAGCCCCAGTAGTTCCTGGGGTTAGCTGGGTGAGTGGTAGGAGAGGAGAGAGGGAGGTTGATTCAACTAATTATAGGAATATTCCTCATTGTGGTGGTGCAGTGGGGGAAGGGAGATTGGTCCCTACCCCCAGGATTGAAAAAAGGGAACACAGAAATTATCATGTTCTTATCATCATTGTTTAACGTCTGCTTTCCATGCTAGCATGGGTTGGACAATTTGACTGAGGACTGGTGAACCAGATGGCTACACCAGGCTCCAATCTGATTTGGCAGAGTTTCTACAGCTGGATGCCCTTTCTAATGCCAACCACTCCAAGAGTGTAGTGGGTGCTTTTACATGCCACCGGCACAAAGGCCAGTCAGGAGGTACTGGCAACGGCCATGCTCGAAGTGGTGTATTTTACATGCCACTTGCACAGGAGCCAGTCCAGCAGCACTGGCAACAACCTCGCTCAAATGTCTTTTCATGTGCCACCGGCACAAGTGCCAGGAGGGCGACGCTGGTAATGATCACGCTCAAATGGTGCTATTCATGTGCCACCGGCACGGAAGCCAGACAGCTGCTCTGGCAACGATCATGCTCGGACGGTGCTCTTAGTGCTCCACTGGTACAGGTGCCATCACGATTTCGCTTTCACTTGCCCCAACAGGTCTTTGCAAGCTGAGTTTAGTGTCCAATGAAGGAGACGTTGGCATGGGTGCCAGTCGTCGAATTTAGTTCGATTTCGATTTCACTTGCCTCAACAGGTCTTCGCAAGCGGAGTTTAGTGTCCAATGAAGGAAAGGTACGCATAAGTGGGCTTTTAATACCACTCACCTGAGAGCAGCACCCTTGGTTCTGTGATATGAACTTCTTGGTACAGCAATTCATCTAAATTAAAACTTACCATCTAAATTTCATGTTAATTTCTAAATACCAGCTTAATAACGACAAAGTTATTTCAATAAATTGTTCATTATTTTTTAAATTATTTGAAAGTAAGGTGATTTATTTTAAAAGAAATATGGAAACAAAAGGGTTAAAGTAATGTAAATCTGTAGGAACACTATTTCCCTTTGGCGGAACTATTATCCATCCATGCGTGATTTGGTTAGTGTAGCCAATCGCTTTACCTCGCACATAGATACACACTGCCACCTATTACAAAGTCGCGGGAAAATTTTAATCAGTCCCAGCCAAGCCTCCAAGAAATTTAGATGTAATTTGTCATGTGACTGTCGGAGCTCAACTCCACCACATGGACAACATGAAAGGAAGAAACACTCTGGAACTAAATAACTATTTATAGACTGTTTGAATGTTTATCCTGTTCACATTTTACAATATACAGTAACAGTGTTACATGTTACTTATGCTACATGAACATTTTTCTGGATTTGTGACCGTATAATGAATAGCTTGAACTTTTCTTTTGTTCACATAGGACACTGTTATACCATACCTTTGAATGCTATACCCTGTATGCTGACAAGCAAACTTTGATTTAATGTTATGCTCTTGTCATTTCTTCTTATAATAAATTACTATGTTCTACCAAGCCTTCTGAACATTACTACTTTACTTGTTTCAGTCATTTGACTGTGGCTATGCTGAAGCACCACCTTTAGTCGAGCAAATCGACCCCAGCACTTATTCTTTGTAAGCCTAGTACTTATTCTATCGGTTCTTTTGCCGAACCGCTAAGTTACGGGGACGTAAACACACCAGCATCGGTAGTCAAGCGAAGTTGGGGGGACAAATACAAACACACAAACATATACACACACATACATACATATATATATATATATATATATATATATATATATATATATACATATATATATATATATATATATATATATCTTTTACTCTTTTACTTGTTTCAGTCATTTGACTGCGGCCATGCTGGAGCACCGCCTTTAGTCGAGCAAATCGACCCCGGGGCTTATTCTTTGTAAGCCTAGTACTTATTCTATCGGTCTCTTTTGCCGAACCGCTAAGTGACGGGGACACAAACACACCAGCATCGGTTGTCAAGCAATGCTAGGGGGACAAACACAAACACACACATATATATATATATATATAGATATATACGACGGGCTTCTTTCAGTTTCTGTCTACCAAATCCACTCACAAGGCTGTGGTCGGCCCGAGGCTATAGTAGAAGACACTTGCCCAAGGTGCCACGCAGTGGGACTGAACCCGGGACCATGTGGTTCATAAGCAAGCTACTTACCACACAGCCACTCCTGCGACTGTTATTGTCTATTATTGCATTACAAAGTATTACACTACCACTCTTATAAATGATATTTTAGTGCCAATTCACTAAAAAACTTCCCTCAAAATTTCACGTTAATTTATGTTCCAAATACCAGCTTAATAATGACAAAGTTACTTCAATAAATTCTTCATTATTTTCAAAATTAATTGAAAGTGAGGTAGTGTACTTTAACAGAATTATGATATTGGAAGGGTTAATCCTTTGGATATCAACCTGACATGATATTGCCCCTGGTTACAAACCTCTCATTTTGAAATGATCTAAATTAAAACCTTGCATCAAAATTTCATGCTAATTTATGATTTGAAGACCAGCTTAAACCTTTTGTATTCAGATTAATCTGTCAAATGCAACATTTATTTATTCCCGTTGTTTTGAATTAATCATGCATAATCTTCTAGCTTTAAGATTTCAATGATGTAATTAATTGTTTATTTTTAGAATGACATTGCAGGCTGGGTGTGAGAGGCTGGGTATGGTCAGTCTGTACATAAAGCAGGTATAATATTTGGGCCGGATATGGTTAGTTTAAAGGCCGAAGGGTTAATAATGACAAAGTTATTTTACTAGTTTCTTTGGTACTTTTAAAATTGAAATAAAGATAATGCAATGTGATTTATGGTAACAAAAAGGTTAAAAACTTGTCTAAAGCCATACTGAAGAATGAAGAATGGGTGCAAACTCTTATTTGGTTTTCCTGTTAATAACAGAGAAAAGGTGGATTTTGCTGATTTTAAGAGAAGCGGGTTGAAGGCAGGTGCTAGTATTTCTCCGTATGAGAACTGCTGAGCTACAACCCCACTTTCTCCTCCCAATATAATTGTATATTTGTTGGGCTTGTGCTAAATAAATGAAATCATCAGCTTTGTTGTTATCTTTGTTTCCCATCATCACCACCCCCACACCCTTATCATTACTATTACTGATGTCATCTCCACCACCCCAAATTCTAAGCAAGGTTAAAGCATTTATTACTATCACTACCACCTCTACCGTTTTTCAATATTAATACCACCATCATCATCATCATCATCATAGATATAGGCGTGTCTGTGTGAATAGGCTTGTTTCTTAACCATGTGGTCTCAAGTTCAGTCCTACTGCATGGTACCTCAGGTGAGAGTTGTCATCTGTTATAGCCCCAGGCTATAGCAGATCCTTGTGAGTGAATTTGGCAGACAAAGACTGAAAGAAGCCTGTTGAGAATGTATATATATGTGTGCATGTCTTTAAGTTTATGTTTGTGTTTACATGCCAGTAATTTAGCAATTTGGCAAAAGACTTTAAAAAAATAAGCACTGGGGTTGATTTGTTTGACTTAACCTTTCAGTGCAGTGCCCCAGCATGGCCAGAGTCTAATGACTGAAACAAGTAAAAGATAAGAGATGCTCTGATCTATTACAAGATTATACCATACTTTAACCCCTTAGCATTTAAAGTGGCCATATCTGGCCCAAATATTCTACCTGTTTTATGTTCAAACTGGTCAGATCTAGCTTCTCACACCTGCCCTACAATGTCATTCTAAGAAGAAACAGTCTCCTCATCAGAATCTCAAAGCTACAAGATAATACCTGATTAATTCAAAACAATGTGAATAAATAAGCATTATATTTGTTAGAGTAAGCTGGGTGCTAAAGAGTTAACACAACATTCCAAATAATTTGGGTAAACACAGCTTTTAAATTAATTTAAATCATGTAAAAAGATCCCATGACTATTGTGTTAACCTCCAAATTTCTTTGCCTCACATATAACCCTTCCAATGCATGCCAGTATGGAAAGCAGGTATAAATTGATGAGGGGTAGGACAACAAAACCAAATTTTAAAACAAATTTTGGATGAAAGACTAAAAAATTTTGCTTTTTAAAAAAAAAAAAAAATCCTGTTGGTGTTTCAACAAAATTCTTTCTCCCATCTAGGAGAAAAAATGAGAATTAGTCCATCTGATGTCAATGTTTTGGTGAAGAATATTCCAATACATGACCGTGCAACATGGACAGGTAAGCAAGTTTTTATAAAGCTACAATCTTGGTGAGATTTTTGTTGTTACACTAAGAACATTTTCGATAAAACCCAAAAGTACTCCTTGTAAAGAAACTCTTTCTCCTCCTATTATTATTATTAAGGTGATGAGCTGGCAGAATCGTTAGCACTCTGGACAAAATGCTTAGCAGTATTTTGCCTGTCACTACATTCTGAGTTCAAATTCCACCAAGGTCGACTTTGCATTTCATCCTTTCGTGGTCAATAAATTAAGTAGTAGTTGAATACTGGGGTTGATGTAATTGACTTAACCCCTCCCCACAAAAGCTGCCCTTGTGGCAAAATTTGAAACCATTATTATTATTATTATAAGGCTGGCAGAATTATTAAAATGCTTAGCAGCATTTGTCCATCTTTATGTTCGGAGTTCAAATTCCACTTAGGTTAATTTTGTCTTTTATTCTTTTGGGGTTAATAAAATAAGTACCAGTTGAGCACTGGGGTCAGTGTAATCAACTATCCCTGTCCCTCAAAATTCCTGGCCTTGTGCCAAAATTTGAGGTTGTTGTTACTGTTAAGGCAGTGAGCTGACAGAATTAGCATGTTGGTCAAAATGCATTGCAGCATTTTTTCTAGCTCTTTATATTCTGAGCTCAAATGCCACTGAACTAGATAGACCCTGCTTTTTATCTTTCCTGGTTCAAGAAAAGAAGCTCTACAGTTGAGCACTGAGATCAATGTAATTGACTAGCCCCATCCTTCTCTTTAAAAATTAAAAAAATTCAGGCCTTGTGTCTATCGTAGAGAAATTATTTATTAAAGCTAAAAGCTAGCAGAACCATAACTATGTCAGAAAAAAATGCTCAGCAGCATTTTCTCCATCTTTTTACATTTCTGAGTTCAAATTCTGCCAAGTTCAACTTCATTTTTTCAACATCTAAACGAATGAAAGGCAAAGTGCTAGTCAAATACTGAATCAGATATAATCAGTTTACTTCCTCCTCCTCTGGAAAAAATTACTGGCCTTGTGCCAAAATTTGAAATCACTGTTGCTGTTATTGTGATTGATAGCAATGAGCATCAGAAAAAAAATGCCATCCGGTATTTGTTCTGGCCCTTCATGTTCGGAGTTCAAATCCTTCAGAAGTCAATCATACATTTGAGGGATCCATATAAATAAAGTACCCGCCAAGTATTAGAGTAGAAAGTATGAAATTAACTTCCATTCCTCAAAAATTGCTGAAGCATTTTGCCTATCTCTATGTTCTGAGTTCAAATTCCACCAGGTTCAACCTTGCCTTTCATCCTTGTTAAAATAAATACCCATTGAACAATGGGCTCAATGTAATCAACTTACACCCCCCCCCCCAAAAAAAAAACTTGCTGGATTTGTACCAAAATTTGAAACCAATATTTCTTCAGGGTCTTTGGCAGCATCATGCTTCTTACTCTTATTTTATATACACTCTACTTTTGCACAGAGAAGCCCTTTATAGCCAACAATTTTCTATATTTCTTCCTCTTCTATCAATTCAAAACATTATTTTCCTTGAAAACCAAATTCATTGATAAATAAGATTTCAATTTTATATTTTTGTTTAAAAATTTTTTTTTTTTCTTTTTGTCATTTTAGGTTTGCCACTCAAAGAATTTTATACACAAATGTCTCTGGAATCACCATTTCCCAAGGCAGTCTCTATCTCTGTCACCACCTCAAAATGTATGTTTCCACACCACATAACAGTGAAAGCTCGTAATCAAACATTCCAGGTAAAAACTATTTAGTTTAAACTCCAAATATAAACAAGAAAATACATGTTAACTATGGGATCAGCCTGTCCCATGCAGCCACAGGTGGGGTTTAGCTTCTGAATAAGTGGGACCAAGCCTTGAGGTGGAGCTTACCTTGCCTTAATGGGAAGCCAACAATGCCACCACCACTACCATGATAGTAATGAACCAATTACTATCCTTAGTTAAGCTCCTACTTAACCTTATTTTTTTTTCATCAACAAAAAATGAGGCAGTACCCATAAACTTTTTTCAGGGCTGCCAAGACAAAGGAGACCTTGTATGCTAAGTCCCTTTTTTTTTTTTCCAAAACTGAATCTTTAGAAAGATCACTAATAAAGTTACCTTAGCCTCTTTAGTTTCACATAACATAAAAGGAATGTGTTTACATTTTTCAAACTCACAGGAGGGCTTTCTAATATTTAAAATTATTTCAGATCTTCTGATTTACACTGAGCATTATATATATATATATACATACACATAATCAAAACTGGAGATGAACACCAATGTTCAATGTGATAGGCTTGATAATTGTTAAAGGCTTCCTTAACTTGAAACCAATGGTAGCTTTAATCCACAAATAAAGAATCTTTATCCATCAATATATATCACCATCATCATTTAATGTCTGCTGTCCATGCTGGCATGGGTTGGACAGTTTGATACTGATGTGTGTATATCATCATCATCATCATCATCATCATCATCGTTTAACGTCCGCTTTCTATGCTAGCATGGGTTGGACGATTTGACTGAGGACTGGTGAAACCAGATGGCTACACCAGGCTCCAATCTGATTTGGCAGAGTTTCTACAGCTGGATGCCCTTCCTAATGCCAACCACTCATATATTATATATATATATATATATATATATATATAGATAGATAGATAGATAGATATAATCATTTCAAATATGTATATATATATATAGATAGATAGATATAATCATTTCAAATATGTGTGTATATATATATATATATATATATATATATATATATATATATATATAGATAGATAGATAGATAGATAGATAGATATAATCATTTCAAATATGTATATATATATATATATATATATATATATATAGATAGATATATAATCATTTCAAATATATATATACATGAGGCTATATAACATATCTTAATGTATATTTCAGATGTATAAATGATGCTAAATATGTATATATGTATCCATGTGTTGACACAAATTTACACATATATTTCAAATGTAGAAAGACTTTTGTGTAACATATATATGAGGGAGAGCTGAAAAGTTCCTGGCTTTGTAAAAGAAAATACAGTAGCAGTTATGATTTTATTCAACATACTCCCTTCTCAGATTCACACACTTGATTGCAGTGGTCCTTCAGTTTTTCTAAGACCTGTAAAAGAACTCAAAGAGGTTGGGCCTACCCTTAAAGCCAGGAACTTTTCAGCACCCCCTCATAATGCACACACATGCTAACATGTATTTCATAGACACATATATTAATGTATATTTCAGATGTACAAGGAGTTCTTTAAAAATACACTCCAAAAGACAGAAAGAGAAGAAAAAGATGCACTGGAGAGGGAGATGAAAAGATGGGCAAATTGGCAAGCAAGTGTGAAAAATATACAAAACTTATATAAATAAACCATTTCAGTCAGAAGTAGCTGCAAATTGTTGCTTTTGTCCTCTTTATCGATGATACAAGTCTGATATTTTCTTGCGAGTGGGTGCTGAAAAGTTCCTGGCTATGGGTAAAAGAAAATACAAGATTACAATTTTATTCAACATATTCCCTTCAGATTCACACATTTATTGCAGTGGACCTTCAGATTTCCTAAGCCCTGTAAAAGAACTTGGAAGGTTGGGCCTCCAATCAGGCCTTTTGTTATACTCTTAATGCCAGAAACTTTTTAGCACTCCCTTATATAATCATGTGTCCCATCACAAACACATACTAAGGCACAAACATGAAAAGCTCACAATGGAGTATGGCTCCCATATCTTGAATGGCAACAACCAGAGAAGGGTCACTCAACTGATTGTGTCTATAATAAGCCTCTGTTCCTTAGAGCTGGTTAATTTCATGCCAATTCCACTTGTGCCCTACTGGCTGACCTATGTTATGTCCAACTCCCAGTCCTGCCTCCCCAGAACTTCATTCCCCTTTTCCTATTAGAATCTTCTCCCTGCCTATGTCTTTCCTGCAGATATTAAACTTGCAACAGTTTAAGTAAAACATCAGCCTCACCAATCTCAGAAGACTGTCAAAGACCTTGAGCACTGCACCTTGCTCCAGAACCAGCAAAAAATTAAATAAAACAAAATTACACTTGAATATATTTCCAGATATACAGAAACATGTTGGTTTCTATTCTGGACACAAGGCCATCAATTTCAAGTAAGGGGTACGTCAATGTTACCAACCCCACTGCTCAAATGGTACTTATTTTCTCAAAAGGATGAAGAGCAAAGTCAACCTAGGTGGAACTCAGAACAAAGATGGACGAAATGCTGCTAGGCATTTTGCCCGGTCTCCTATCAATTCTGCCAACTCACCACCTTTCCCATGCACAAAACATTAACACACTGACATATCTGCTAAACATATTAGCATATATATATATATATATATATATATATATATCATAAGGTTTTTAAACTTTTAAATTTTCATATTCAAAAGAGACAGAGACTTCAAATTCGATATATCGATTTATTCACCACTCTATGTTAACATTTCTGTGCCAAACTTATCCAGTGACTGGTCCATTGGATTTAGACGTTTGGCACTTCTTCAGGAGTGGTTACCTTTCGAACAAAACACGAAAAAACACATACATAACTATTATTAGGTCTTTAGGATATCGTTAGCTTTCGTCTTTGTTATTATAGGGGAGATAACTCCTTAATTTTCTATTTTTATTGCTCTCCTGTGGATTTCCACTAGATTAATTAATTATTTTGTTTATTTCTCTTTACTATACTATATTACCCGTATACATATGCATACAT
>NC_142948.1:24130780-24134941 GCF_046866305.1 Octopus bimaculoides | reverse complement strand
ACAGTAGTAAAAGCAGGACTTTGTGAACTGGTTGGTGCAGAGTGGTACGAAGTGGTGAACATTGATGTGCTTGTGATCTCTCTGTTGACTTTGACCTTGTCATTAAACACTATCAACACACACAACTATTCGCATCAACCCTACTCAGTCTTCCACTCCCTTAACCCTTTAGCATTCAAATTACTCTGACAAAGGCAAAGCTTATTTATTCATATTGTTTCATAGCTTTGAGATTTTGATGTTACTGTCTATTTTTAGAATGGTATTGTAGGGTAGGTGTAAAAGGCTAGATCAGGCCAGTTGAAACATAAAACAGGCTTGTTTTTGTCAGATATGGCTGGTTTAAATGCTAAAGAGTTAAGAAAAAAAAACACCAAAAAAAAACACACACACACACAAATAAACGAAACAAACAACAAGATATAAGTGTTTTGTTTTACAGCACTCTTAAGAAAAGAGTAGTTTATTTATTATAGGTCATTTTATTTTCTAATAAAAAATTAGCTACAACACACGTTCTCAGGAAACAGCTGCACCAAGGAGGTCATAGTGAAACTTAAGAGAGGCCAGGAGAAATTAAAAACAAAATTTCTTAAAAGATAAAATATAGAACTAAGATGAAGTCATTTATGCTCAAAAAGAAATAAATAAAAATGGGCATGGTTGTACCAAATATAGATCTCTCAGTTTCCACATGATAGATACTTTGTTTCATATTTTATATAAAATATTAAATTTTATATATAATATATAAATATAATATACAATATATGATATTAAATATAATATATATCATTTTATATATGGCTTTATACATATGTATATATAATTTATAAAATATTTTATATATTATATAATATGCATTATATATTACATTTTATACATATAAACAAAAAGTTACCAATAAGAATACTTTTGAACAAAAAGACCTTTCATCTTTCATCTTAAGTTAACATTATATGAATGAATGATACAAGTTTCAAAAGTCAATTTTCTAAATAATACATAACTGACTATCTTTTTTATCCTAACTTTTATGTAAGTATGCCTATGTTAATACATGAAATGAATGGTAGTTAGTCAGTATAATGTAGACCTAGCTTTATAAGATTAAACAATTCACATTTAGGTCCTTATTATTATTATTATTATTCATTAAACTTAATTTACCTTTTCTCCAATCCCGTTGGCAAAAGATATATCTATATATTTTTTGTATGTGAAGATTTGATCAGAGGTTGAAAGTTTCTGGTGAAAAAAAATTAAAATTTGATTAAAAAAAAAAACCCTGAGCCAACCTAGCTTTGTTAGATGTAGAAATATATGAAAGGGACAATGTGTAAGATGAAAAAAAAAAGAAAATCTGAGGTTATAATATAAACCTGACTTCAGAACTGTAACTCAAAGAAGGATTTTTTTTTCATCTTTTAGTCATTATTTATTCAAACTTTGACTAAAATGTCCTTCAATCACTGAGAGAGAGGAGGAGTCATATAATAACATATAACGACTCATCTGTGAATGATCCAAAGATGAAAGTTATTGATCTAACATAGATGTTAAAGACTGAAGATCGAAAATGGTAGAATGCTGTTGATATGGTATCAATATAGCTCTTTAAGTCTGTAATGAGAAGGAAGGTTGGGGATAAGGTCATTATCACTAATTAAAAACTGAAAGACAGACAGACATACAGAAGTCATTTGCTGCCTTTGAAATTGCAATAATAAGGACTTCAAATTTTGGCAAAAGGCCAAAAGTTTTGGAAGGGAGGAGGAAAGTTGATTGCATCAACCCCAGCACATGACTGGTACTTATTTTATCAACCCTGAAAGGACAAAGTCGACCTTGGCAGAATTTGAACTTGGAACATAAAACCAGAAATAACACTGAGCATCTTGTCCAGTGTTGCTAATGATTCTGCCAGTTTGCTACCTTAAAAATAAAATATCTGAGCTGGCATAAAACAAAGTTAGCTCCTTCAGAAGTTTAAAACTCTCAGTAAACTTAAACATGGCATTTTCTTCTATTCATTAAAAGTGGCAGGAGTGGAAGGGACAGTGTGAATGATCTCTAAAGTAGAAAAAAGATTTTTTTATCCTATGAATAAATAGGACTGGAGTTTTTTTTTTGTTTTAATTAAAAAAACAAATCTGCAAGTAAATTGGTATGTTGTAAATGGTGATGGAATCCAATCTTTTTAATTAGACAGCTGAATGATATTACAGGATCTATTATCTGCATTCTGTAAGAAATTTTGTCTTAACCCTCTTGTTCCTATATTTCTGTTGAAATACATTGCTTTTGTTTTGGAAGATTATAAAAATCACTTGAAAACAAATTTGTATCATAGAACCAGAGGCAGTCACAGGCAGGTTCGTATCAAAATGATCAAACAGAGACAGATGTCACTCTCAGTGATGAAGGCAAAAGAAAATTGTTGTTTGTGATGCTAGGGAAAGGAGGATTGGAAATTTAAAACATTTAAGGTAAGTGTCAAATGAAATTAAGTAATTTGTTCTGAATAGATGTTGGAAGTATTATGCCTATGACATGCAAGTTTACATACAAACACATGTATGTAAATAATGTCCCAAAAATAATGCCTAGATTTTAAAATTAGCCATCACTTCTTTGCTTAACAAGAAGGCATTATACTACATTAGTTGCATTGTGTGGGACTGGGTTGATGACAACCCTGTTCCACACAATGGGACATTACTTTTAGAGACAAGAAGTATGTGCACATACACATATATGTATGCATACACACACAGACAAGCATGTGTAAGTAAGTATATATATATATGAATGTGTGTATACATGAGAGTATGAATGATTTCACATTCCTAACAGTTTCTGATAAAAATTTAAATAACTACAAGTTGAAAAACAAAAAGAATTCCATCTAAACCACAGTTGATTATTTTAATTATTCCACTTAAGTCAAGTGTTGCTACTTCAGTATCAAGTCTGTTTTAGCAAATAACTTTTACAGTCTTTCTCACTGAAAGAATAGAAAAAAAATTTTTTTTGTTTTTCTTTTAATTAAAAAAAAAAAAAAAAGATATGAAGCCTCCAACATACCATGTACTTCCAATTCCAGGAAACACTTTTGGAACTTGGAAATTTTAAGGGGTTTTTGTTTTGTTCCACTAAGCAATATTTTATAAAAATCTGAAGAAAAATTACTCTGGTTTTCTCATTAAAAAGAAAAACAAAACATGACATTTTTTTCCTTGAGGCAAAACATTAAAATAATGAAAGAGAAACTATTCATAGAATAGGCTTACATTCACATACTCTAGCATTTTAAGATGTAATGATATTAATGTATGAGCTGTCTAGTTCTTGTCTTCCATACAATATGCAAGTATTTTCACTAATTAACAATCTTCAGATTTCATAAATACATTCACAATGTCAGTCTACAAACTGAGCTTTGAAACATTCAAACTTTAAACTTTTATGGAACACCAATATTATTAAATGAAGTACATTCACTGCTCCACCCTATGTGTATACATTGTTATAGTTCAGAGACATACAGACAGTGCTGCTATATACAGTCTGTGCAATGTTTGCGAGTGCTAAACAGTAGAAATGTATGGTAAAGAAAATAACTATCAACAGATTTGGTCAACCAGTTAATGAGCAAAGTGAGAGCAACTCTAGTATGTACAATGTAACTGCTAATTGAGTAACCAAACCAAATAAATGTTATTTGGACCATTGTGAAACATCTTTTAGGTTTGTTAGAATATGAAAACCTAATTACAGTATACAGGGCTATAATGCTTGTGTGAGTGAGATATATATATATATATATATATTTATTAATATTATATTCCAAGGGTGACAAGTCCAAAATAGGTGTTATGACTAGCCACTTAGAATAAAGATCTCAAAGTCTGAAGGTGAATAAAATATCTAATCCATAATTGTTATATTGTCATATAACAATTATGGATTAAATATATTAAGATATATATACACACACAAACACATATGCATTTTGATTCTCAGAATAGTAATGCTCATTTTTTTCTGGGATTTTTTACACTCTTGGACAAAATATTTGGCATGGTGATATAAACATAAATGATATATGTATATAGTTAACAAATGAAAAAAAAATAGTCGCCTATATATATATACACG
>NC_142948.1:24068280-24123280 GCF_046866305.1 Octopus bimaculoides | reverse complement strand
GTTGATATGAATACATCCATAAATAAGACACCTAGATGTCTGATGACAATCAGAGATCAACTAAGTAAAACACAGTGAAGATTATCAACATCGCTGTTTTGACATTCACTTTTCCATGCTTGCATGGGTCAGATAAATTCTTCTCACTAGCCCTCACAGTATCCATGTAAGATATTCCCCCATGACCAGAGGTGTTTCCACAGAAGATTGAAAACAAAGGACACAGAAAATGATTGTCAATGTTGTACAAGCAATCATCATGCAATGTCAACACACACACACCACCTTCTAAATTCCACTCACAAGGTATTGGTCAACCTGAAACTACAGTAGAAGACACTCACCCAAAACGCCAGACTGTGGGAACAAGCCCAGAACCATGCAGTAGTGACAAAGCAGACTTATTAACCACATGGCTATCCCAACTTTATTTATTAATTAAAATATTATTAATAGAATATAGGAAATTATGATTAATAAACAATTAATTTAATACAGGATGGGGCAGAAAAGACAGACATTTTTGAAATAGCTATCATTCAACCCCAGAGGGAGGGACATATGTCCAACAGGTACCATTCGGTCCGTGGTGTCTTAGCATTTTTTCTTCTTTTCAGATGAAGCCATGGCACTAGGGAAAATAGAGCATCACGTGTTTGCCTACGATAGTTACATGAAGAATAACAAGTCTGTCACAGCAGTTCAGTGTGAGTTTCGGCACCACTTCAACGTCCACTGAAATCAGGCTGTTCCCACCCGTAACACAATCTTACATTGGGTGAATGCACTTTGTACACGAGGTACACTAATCAATAGGAGACTGGTGGGGGTGCCACAAACAGTATGGACCCCAGAAAATGTGGAACACATCAGACAAGCTTCAATATAGAGTCAAAATTGCTCTGCTCGGAGGCATGCTACTGAACTAGGCATCAGTAATCAGTTATGCATTTCCACCTGTACAAATTAGTCATTGTGCAACAGTTGAAACCATGGGACTATGCACAGCAGCTTAACTTCACACATCAGATGGAAGAAATTTTTGAGGCAAATGACAACCTCATTTTGTTAATGGGTGATGAAGCTCATTTTCATCTCAATGGCATGGTGTTGTTATTGGGCTCTTGAAAATCTGCGAGAACTGCATGAAAGACCACTCCACAACCCCAAATTGATGGTCTGGTGTGCTGTTGGAAAAGCTGCAGTCATTGGTCCTTACTTTTTTGAAGATAATAATAGAAATGCTGTTACTGTGAACTCGAAGCGTTACATCGAGATGATAAACAACTTCTTTGTACCTGAATTATGTCAAAAACATATGCCTATTTGACGTGTGTGGTTTCAGCAGGATGGGGCAACAGCCCACACAGCCAGAACATCAACAGATGTTCTTTGCCCCCTCTTCGGTGACCATCTCATTTCCAGGTTTGCTGACATTTCTTGGTTCCCTCTGTCCCCTGATTTGTACATGTGTGATTATTTGTGTGGAAACCTCAAGGCATGCATTTATGCGTATAAGCCCCATACAGTGGACAATTTGAAGGAAGCAATTTGCATGGAAGTCGCCCAAATCGACAGAGCAATGCTGGAGAGAGTGGAGGCCAACTTCCAAGAACACCTTCAGAAATGCATCAATGAAAACAGACACCACAAGATAGATGTTGTTTTCCACACTTGATTTTGACAAATGCTAATTCAATACGAACACATTGATGTCAATAAAATTTGTTTGCAGCAAAAATTAATGATTTTGTGAATTTTTCAAAAACGTCTGTCCTCTCTGCCCCACCCTGTATATATAATTAGTTTAATATATGTGAATATCAGGAAGATTATTGCTAATTATCATCATCATCATCGTTTAACATCCGCTTTCCATGCTAGCATGGGTTGGACGATTTGACTGAGGACTGGTGAAACCGGATGGCAACAACAGACTCCAATCTGATCTGGTAGAGTTTCTACAGCTGGATGCCCTTCCTAACGCCAACCACTCTGAGAGTGTAGTGTGTGCTTTTATGTGCCACCGGCAAGAAAAAATAAAGTGGTTTACATACTTCTATACAAAGAACAAATGAAATTAGAGAGTACAATTGTTTAAACATACCAGCGTAATCTGTAAGTTAATGGTACGTAGTTCAAGGTCTAATTTCTCTCCATCGGTACTCGCAATCTGAGATTGTTGAGCTAACTGCGATAGTTCCTTTTTGATCTTGCTGTTGCTCTTGTCTTGCAGACTGGAATAGACAATACAACACACACAATAAAAATAAATGTAATATATTTAAATGGCAATGAAAAGAAAAAAAAAATCATAAACAACCAATAAAATAGCTCAACCACAGTCGAAGAAGTACTATGCAAATGGTGGTGGTGGTACTCCTAGTAGGGGTACTAGAGAGTACATCAATGCCAATGTTCACTTTTCCATACTTGCATTGCATGGATGGAATTTGTTGAACTAGATTTTCTACAGCTAAATGCTCTTTCAGTTGCCAACCCTCATCTGTCTCTATAAGTTTCAAGCAAAGTAATATTTCTGTATGGCTGGACATGTTTTCATGGAAGATTGGAAACGAAGGACACTGCTTGTACAATGTCATAGCAAGGACACAAATGCACACAGAGAATGTGTATTAAGGCTACCACTGGTTTCATGTCAAGAAAAATATCTTAACTTTTTCAAGCCAATCACATGGAGAAATAGTGTTCATCTCCATTTTGGATGAAAACTCAGTCTCATAGAAAGTCACAAGTCTGTGTTTTCATCCAAAATGGAGACAAACACCATTCTTCCAAGTGATCAGCTTGAAAAAGTGATAAGATATTTTCCTAACATGAAACCAATGGTAACTTTAATACACAAAGAAATTCTATCTACCAATGTGGTGTTGAGCACTCATTTTCGTCATTCGACATTTTATATATATATATATATATATGTATATATATATATATATATATATATATATATATATATATATATATATATATATATAGGCGCAGGAGTGGCTGTGTGGTAAGTAGCTTGCTTACCAACCACATGGTTCCGGGTTCATTCCCACTGCGTGGCACCTTGGGCAAGTGTCTTCTACTATAGCCTTGGGCCGACCAAAGCCTTGTGAGTGGGTTTGGTAGACGGAAACTGAAAGAAGCCCGTCGTATCATCATCATCGTTTAACGTCCGCTTTCCATGCTAGCATGGGTTGGACGATTTGACTGAGGACCGGTGCAACCGGATGGCTATATGTATATATATATGTATGTGCGTGTATATGTTTGTGTGTCTGTGTTTGTCCCCCCAGCATCGCTTGACAACCAATGCTGGTGTGTTTACGTCCCTGTAACTTAGCGGTTCGGCAAAAAAGACCGATAGAATAAGTACTAGGCTTCCAAAGAATAAGTCCTGGGGTCGATTTGCTCGACTAAAGGCGGTGCTCCAGCATGGCCGCAGTCAAATGACTGAAACAAGTAAAAAGAGTAAAAGAGTATATATATGAGTATATGCATATATATGTACATGTATGTACATACCTTCATCTACATGTATATATAGATGCATATCTGGGTACATGACGTTGCAAAAAAACATGGACAATATATATATATATATATATATATATATATATATGTATATCATACTATGAATCTGCTTACAGAAATGCATAGCCCACCACAATTACTAAAATGTATTGTTATAGAAATAAGCAAAACAGCAAATAAAAAAAAAATGAGGTGAGTTTTGAAAAGTCACCTCAGTAGACACATCTGTACCTATGATGCATCACAATTGTTTGTACAGCATCTCACCAGAAAGGTGCCAGTGCATAATGAGTCAAAACAATTTTAGTGGTTCAGAAATATAGTCACATGAGTTCCATTTTCTTTCTTTTTTATAAACTATGGACACAAAGAAATTCCAATAGTAAATCCAGTTGAATATACCCTTGCAAACAGGCTTGAAACAGCACACTACAAGGTCTATACCCAAATTGATAATATATATACATATCATCATCGTTTAACGTCTGCTTTCCATGCTAGCATGGGTTGGACGATTTGACTGAGGACTGGTGGAGCCCGAAGGCTACACCAGGCTCCAATCTGATTTGGCTAAGTTTTTACAGCTGGATGCCCTTCCTAACACCAACCACTCCGAGAGTGTAGTAGGTGCTGTTACGTGTCACCCGCACATATATATATTTATTTATTTATTACACACACATCTACAAGATATAATGAAAGTCAAGCTTTGTTGGATATATCTTAAAATTACATGAAATGTCTAAATTGTCATTTAAAATAACACAAAACTCAATGAAGCCTGGCATTCTTGGACACCCTCACCATCATTTTCACACCTGCTTTCCATGCCTGGTAAGAGTTGGATGAATCATCATAGCACAAGTATTTTTCATTCTTGAAAATTAGTCAGAAAACCATGTCTCACTCAAAATGCTCCCTATACACACACAATAGCAAAAACCTTTGACTCACCTTTCTTGAAAGTTCCAAAGTGTGTACGGTTCACCTGAATTAGTTGTGTTTTCATCAGTAGTTTCAATGGTCTCAGGCAGACTTGAGGAGACAAACGGCTTGGCATCAGGCCGCAGCTGGCTTTGATTGGAGTTTGTTATCACAATGTTTTTGTAACTAGATGGCGCTAAAGAAGAGCTCACCATATAATTGTGTTCATAGGGTGTAGAAGCTGTGGCAGGAATCACCTGAGGTGTGTTCTTTAAAATAAACAAAAACACATTTCTCATCAATTGTAATCAATAAAAGTGATGAAGATTAAAAGAACTGGACAAGGTAAATACAAAGATTCATGGATTCTTAGATCAAAGATTGACGGAATAGTTTGAAAATAAATGTGTCTGCCTGTGCTTGCAAGTGCATGTGTGCATGGAGCATGCACGCATGTTCAAGAGAGAGGTGTATGTGTGCTTAAAAGAAAGAAATACAAAGGCAGAGGGTTTGCATGTATTAAGGGTAAGGTTGAGTGCAAAAACAAGCATGAACTGAGGTACAGTTTTATAAAGTGAGGTACAGTTTACACAAAGTACCCTAGACTGAATAGGAACAACTAAAATAATCAAAATCATTCTAGTAAGGAACCAAAAGTATAATGAGAAATCATAAATTGTGTAGCTCTCTCTCTTCCATTCTGTTTTAAAATGGAACAATGGGATTTGAAAATTTAGTTGTTATCTCTAGCATGTCAAGAGACCATGTAGAGGTTTACTCGTTAGCTCAAAACCTCTTATGTGATGAGAATGGAAGATAATTTAAGTTGCAATAGTTATTGAGAAATTTCAGGCAAATTTTTTATTCCACTTTCAACGAAATCCTAAAAGAGAAAGCCCTCTTACCCCTTCGGCAGTAACTTGCACTGGGCAAGTTGTCTTGTCTTTCACCTTGGTACGAGAAATGGGACCAAACTTTGACACAATTGGTGGATCAAAAGGAATGAAGTCATCATTCTCGCCATGGGAATGTCTGAAAATAAAAAAAACAATAAATGAGAAGATGAAAGACAAAACTAACTAAAACTACCTCCAATATAATAATGTCTTTAGCATTCACAGATAACTACTTCTTCCTCTTTCTTGCACCATCAAATTGTTGGACAACTCTTGGGGGGGACTTCCTTGACAACTGTGTTTTTCATAAAAAAATTCATGAAATCATACAAAATTAGTTCCCCATTGCCTTAAACTATTTTTGTTAATATTATTTTTAGTTCAACCATGTTGTATGTTAATTAGTTCACTTCCCAATCACATGGTTTCAGGTTCAGTCCCACTGCATGGAACCTTGGGCAAGTATCTTCTACTATAGCCCCATGACAGCCAAAACCTTGTGAGTGGATTTGGTAGAGGAAAACTGAAAGAAGCCATTGTAATTTATGTCCTTGTCTTGACATCACGTGATACTTGTAAATGTGCACTGGTACTCCATCAGTTACGATGATGAGGGTTCCAGTTGATCCAAGCAATGGAACAGCCTGCTCATAAAATTAACATGCAAGTGGTTGAGCACTCCACAGGTACATGTATCCTTAATGTAGTTCTCAGGGAGATTCAGTGTGACACAGAATGAGACACAAAATGTGACAAGGATGGCACTTTGAAACACAGGTATTATTCATTTTTGCTGAGTGAACTGAGCAACGTGAAAGTGTTGTGCTCAAAGACACCATGTTGTCAGATATTGAACTCACAACCTTATGATTATGAGTTGAATACCCTTAACTACTTAGCCACACACCTTTACAAATGAATATCAATGTCATGCAAACAGTGTCATTTGTTTCCAATCAATGAAAACATGCCCAGCCTTGAGGAAATATCACCTTACTTGGAAACAACGGCTGGTGACAGGTAAAGTGTCCAACCATAGAAATTCTGCCTGACCCATACATACATGGAAAAGCAGATATTAAAATAAACAGATGCCTTCTTGCTGAATATAACCAATTCTATGAGAGAGAAAGAGGAAAACTGAAGCAGCAGCATCTATTTTTGACTGGCACTTTATCAATCCTAAAAGGATAAAATACAAATTTTGACTCTGGTAGACATTGAACTCAGAGAGCATAGAAAGCCTAAATAAATACTGCAGGATGGCATTCCATTCACTGTTCTAATGATTAATCATTTTGAAGTCTATTACAGACAACACTTGATCCAACAGAATTAATTTTTAATTATTTCTTTTTCATGTTTTTACTTAATGTATCAACTAAATTATGACATCTGAGTACCAAAGGAATTCTGAACTGGAAGCAGTGACAGAATTACAGATGGGAATAAACCCAACTTATTTACACAAACTACACAAACATGCTATTACCATATTCAATGGCATTAAAGACACAGGCATATCGGATACATTCCAATTTTAGCACTGCATAGTCAAAAAGGAAGTGTTTAGTGCATTAAAGCTTGTAATTTAGGCTTATGAGAAGCCAAACTTTGCTCACAGTACCCAGGGTGATTTTCTGAGATTTTTTTTTTTTTTAAGTGCTTTATATGCCGTTAAATACGGTAAATTTTAGACAGTAGCTGAGGTAATGTGAAGATATGACCAACCGTTAAAGGATTAAACACTATTAACCAAGTAGAAATAAGAAAATAATACCTAGCAAAATCTTCTCTCGAATCCTCATAGATATCTTTCTTTGGAGAATCAATATTACTAAATATATTGAACACTGATGAATGGTCCTAAAACAGAAATTGATTTTTGTAAATAAAAGAAACAACACAAAACATATGTATATATACATCACTGATTTTCTGGTAGCTTTGGTTCTAGACTTGTACTGGACTAGCAAAAGTTTTTTTTTTTTTAACATACCCAGGCCTATTCCCCATGTTTTTAGGAGGGGGTAGCCATACACATGCACCAAGCATTCCATTCATTTCACAGCTCAAAGAGGCGAGCCCCATTCTATACTCGGGCCAAGGCATAGAACGTAACCCCCAATATTAGCAGCGGGGCCTAACAGCATATGCTGGTTTACCCCCGCCACAAACACTCTCCAAGCTTTCCTATCATTTATAAAATCTCTTGCCTATCTCACTCCATCCATCCACACAAACCAAGGTCTGCCGCTGGTTCTGCTGCCTACCACTTCTGCCCTCATCATCCTCTTTACCATCCGCTCATCTATCCTCTCCATGTAGCCAAACCACCTTAAATTCATTTTGGTTGTTAGTTTTTCTCTCGTTACTGCCCGCCTTCGCACCTCCTCATTCCTCATCCTGTCCATCCGTGTCACACCAACCATAGCCCTCAAACATCTCATCTCAAACTCATCTAGTTGCCTCCTTTCGACCTCTCTCAGCCCCCCATATAACACTGTCAGCACAATCACGCCCTCATACACACCTCTTTTCGCTTTCATACTCGACCTTTTATCTCTCAACATACCTTTCACAACTCCAAGTATCTTACTCCCCTCCCTCACTCTGAATCCCACTTCCTCGCCCCCCCCCCCCAATCCGCTGTCACATGATCCCAGATACTTCAAAACACTCACCATTTATACTTACATCCATCCTACCAGCCATTCCATCTCTCAAACATCATCACCTTACTCTTAGCTACATTCACTTTCCTCCTCTCACACTCTCTTACAAACTACCACCAGTCTCCTCAGTTGCTCTTCCAAATCCACCACCAGTGCTGTATCATCAGCCAACAAAAACTGACTCACCTGCCATTTCTCTCCATTTTCTCCCACCATTTGGGCTCCCCTACCAAAAGTTCTAGCATTTACCTATATCACCACACCATCCATATATAAATTAAACAGCCACAGAGACATCACACAACCGTCTTAACCCCCACCTTCGCATCAAACCACTCACTCACTTCACTACCCACCCTAACACACACCCTACTTTCTCTATAAAAACTTTGTACAGCTCCCAACAATCTACCCTCTACTCTATACAAAAGTTACAGGCTAATAATAATTCAGGGTAAATTCTGAAGAGACTGCCACCATGTGAAGAAGAGAGGTAGTAGCAGTAAATAAACTTATAAAGGTATCTAGGGAATGCAAGAGAAACAAAACTAGTAATATATTTCATTATAATTAACAGTGACTGCAAATTATCAATTTGTATTTAGGGTTAATAATTAGGCTTCAGCTAGGGATCACAGAGCAGAGAAGAAAATAGTAAATATAATTATAATAAATCTCGTATTGCATTGCTTGGCCCCTTCAATCCTGGAAACTATCCATAAAACCAGGGTGACGGAGATATGAGAGGGGCTCTGGCATTCAGGTTCAAGTGCTTATTTGCACAGGCCTGGGTAACACGTGTGTGTCTAGAAGACCAGCAGTTGCTCAACCAAGCAAGTTTACCTTCTTTATGCGCTCTGTGTTTCCCAAGGGAAAGCCAATACAGGTGAGTGCCAGTGCCATCACAGATATTTCTATTAAAACACATTAAATAAAAGACCCAGGTATTAAGCAACCAACTGGCCATCTTGCAAACTTATCATATACTAGTGAGAGAAAACTTTTTAAAAATTCTAATTAACCCTTTTGTTACTATATTTCTTTTAAATTAAGCTACTTTTGTTTCAGTTAACTCTCAGAATATTGAAGAATTTAGCAAACATTATTAAGCTCATGTTTGAAACTTAACCCTTTTGATACCAACCTGCCTGAAACTGCTCCAGGTTCTATGAAATAAACTTACTATTTTGAAGTGGTCTAAGTTATAATCTTCCATCAAAATTTGTTAATTTCTTACAGATCCCTGTTTAATAATAAGCAAGTTATTTTACTAAATCCTTCATTCTTTTAAGAATTAATTGAAACAAAGGCAGCATGTTAACAGAAATATGGTAGCAAAAAAGTTAAATATAAACATAATTTGTGTCATTGAACCATTAATCTCAGGCAGATTAGCATCAAAAATCTTTAAAAAAATTTTTTTAGATATGTTTTAATTTTGGTAAAGGTATTTGAAACATTCATAACAGTGGTGGTGATAGTAGTGGTACTATGAGGGGTGCTGAAAAGTTCCTGGCTTTGGGTAAAACAAAATACAGGCGGATCAGTTAATTATGATTTTATTCATATTCAGCATATTCCCCTCTCAGATTCACAACACCTATTGAAGCAGTCCTGCAATTTTACTAAGCCATGTAAAAGAACTCAGAAGGTTGGGCCTCCAGCCAGGCCTTTCATGATACCCTTAAAAGCCAGGAACTGTTTAGCACCCCCTTCAATTATGTATTATATTATGATGAGAAAAATTAAAAAAATAGAGTAGATAGCAAAAGGAAATAGTAATGGTTTGATTTACCTTAGATGAGTTCTTATTTGGACGGTTTGCATCAATTTCAACAGAGTTTTGTGGTGAACAATTGCTGAGATTGTGGTGTGGGGAATAAATTGCCACATTTGGACTATCACCACAAGACCAGGACACATAACTGGACTCTGCTGTTGTACATTTGTTAAGAGAACCTGACAAAGAAATATTACAACACTTCTGTTGAAGTAAACAATATGCAACAAACAAACAAACTTCTAAAACATTAAAAACCGTAACCTCATTAAATACTGGTGTATGACAGTAGTTAACCCTTTAGCATTCACATTGTTTTGGATTAATCATGCATTATCTTGTAGCTTTGAGATTTTGATAAGGTAACTTAATTTTTAGAATGATATTGTAGGTTTGGCGTGAGAGGCTAGACCTGATCAGCTTGAGCATAAAACAGGTAGAATATTTTGGCCGGATATGGCTGGTTGAAATGCTAAAGGGTTATCTTTTATCTTTTACTTGTTTCAGTCATTAGACTGTGGCCATGCTGGGGCACCGCCTTCAACCTTCAGTTAAATGAATCAACTCCAGTACTTGATTTTTCATTAAGCCTGGTACTTTCATTAGGCCTGGTTAAAATGAGAAATTTAAGGCAAAACAAGAGACAGGAAAACCCACTAATAAGACTCAAGTAATCATCATCCTGCTTATCATTTTAACGTTCACTTTTCCATGAGTTGGATGGATGGAATTTATTAAGGCAGGCTTTCTATAGCTGGATGCCCTTCCTGTTGCCAACCCTCACCTGTTTCCAAGTAACAATATTTCTTCATGGATGGACATGCCTTCATGGAAGATTAGAAACAAAGAATGTCACTTGTATGACGGTGAGGCTTGTTTACAACTATCATGTGATGTTAAGACAAACAGACACAAACATATACATCTACATATAATGGGCTTCTTTCAGTTTCCATCTACCAAATCTACTTGCAAGGTTTTTGTTGGCACAAGAGCTACATTAGAAAAATATATGCCCAACATATCACACAGTGGGACTGAACCTGAAACTATGTGGCTGGGAAACAAACTTCTTAACTTCATGTGACATTTATTCACAACTCTTCACAGTCTAAGTTCTGAAATACTGGTTTCAAATTTTGGCACAAGGCCAGCAATTTTGAGGGAGGGGCTAAGTTGATTAAATCAACCCCAGTATTCAACTGGTACTTATTTTATTAACCCTAAAAGGCTGAAAGGCAATATAAACCCCAGCAGCATTTGAGCTTGGAACATAAAAACAAACAAAATACTGCTAAGCATTTTGTCCAGTATGCTAACAATTCTGCCAGCTTGCTGTCTTACAGTTCTGAAAGATTACCAGTTAATTTTGCCTTTCAGGATTCTGCGGGTTGTTAAAATAAAATGCCAATCAAGTACTAGGATTGATGTAATCAACCAGCAGTTCTCTTCACTAAACTTTGCCTTGTCCCACTACAAGAAACTCAATTATTGTGCACAAAGAAAAAGTGGAAAGAGAAAGAATGTACATATTCAGACTTAACTTACAGTAACATCAAATGTGTGTGTGTGTGTGTGTGTGTGTGTGTGTTGGAGCTGGTGTCATGTAAAAAGCACCCAGTACACACTGTGAAGTGGTTGGCATTAGGAAAGGCATCCAGCTATAGAAACCAAGTCAAAATAGACTATGGAACCTGTTGTGGTCCCTGGCCTTGCCAGTTCCTGTCCAAATGATGATGATGATATTGTATAAGTGCAGGCATGGCTGAGTAGTTAAGAACCTTGCTTTGTCTGAAGTGGATCTAGTAGATGGAAACTGTGTGATAGCCCATCATATATGTTTGCGTGTCTTTGCATCTGTGCTTGTCCTCCACCACCACCACTTGACAACTGGTGTCGGTTTGCTTACATCCCTGTAATTTAGCAGTTTGACAAAAGAGACGGAATAAGTATCACAAAAAAAAAATATTAAAGAAAAAAGTAAATACTGGGGTCGATTCGTTCAACTAAAAATCCTTGAAAGTGGTGCCCCAGCATGGCCTCGGTCCAATAACTGAAACAAGTAAAAAATAAAAGACGAGTCTATTATTAAACATTATATGAAAGAACAAGGCTAGAGTCCAGTCATACTCGATTGGGACATTACAGAGAAAAGAAGACTAGGGCCAAGTCATAAGTGAACTTACCACAAGAAGTTCTGTAAGAAAGAGAGGGAGTCGTAGATGTTGACACGTAAGACTTGCTCTTCGTTAGGTTTGATGATGTAATCATTTTAGGCTCTACCCCAACATCATTAACCTCCATAGAAACATTCATTCTGTGGTTACCTTGGTAGATAGCAGGGGCATTAGTGACTGGGGTGCAAGGGGCTCCAGTAGTTGGGATTTCAGTTGGAGACATTTCTTTCTTCTGCACAATGTTCAGTATCTCAAGACGTCTATCCAGAAGATCTTCCAGACTCTGTAGTAAAAGGTTAAAACACAGCATAGGGGTTAAATACTTTTGTCTATAATACAGTAAATGTGCATCTCTATTCACATCATAATACAAGTAATATATTATAAAGAATACAATATATATAAATATTCTTATTCTTTTGCTGGTTCAGTCATTTGACTGTGGCCATGCTGGAGCACAGCCTTTAGTCGAAGAAATCAACTCCAGGCCTTATTCTTTGTAAGCCTAGTACTTATTCTATCAGTTCCTTTTGCCAAACCGCTAAGTTATGAGGACATAAACACACCAACACTGGTTGTCAATTGATGGTGGGGGGACAAACAGACACACACACACACGACAGGCTTCTTTCAGTTTCCGCCTACCAAATCCACACTCAAGGCTTTGGCTGGCCCAAGGCTATAGTAGAAGACACTTGCCCAAGGTGCCACACAGTGGGACTAAACCCAGAACCATGTGGTTGGGAAGCAAGCTTCTTACCACAGAGCCACTCCTGGAACAATATAAAATATATACACAATACTATATACACAATAAATATTTACATATTATAATATATACACATATAATATATACAATATATCTACATAATACAAATATATACACGTAATGCATATTATACACATAATGCATGTAACATGCACATAATGCATGCAACATGCACATAATGCATGTAACATGCATATTATGCATGTAACATGCACATAATACAGGTAACATATACACATAACACATCATAAACATTATAATATACACATTATATATAAATATATACATACATATATTACATCTAGGGTTGGCCAAAAGTCACCCGACAGTAAATCAAAATTCCATATATACTATCTGTAATTCTTCATTGACTCGAATGGAAAAATGTGTCACTCAAGAACAACTTCAGTTTGAACAATTCTCATGATGTTTCATCTTTAGATGCTTTTATGAAATTCATTCTGTTAAACATCAACAAATCTTGGAATTAAATGGTTTTGATTTACTGTCAGGTGACTTTTGGCCAATCCTGTACGTTAAAATATACACATATACGTATTATACTACATACATTATAATATACATAATGGGTATATTTTGATAACATCGAAATAGGTGTTTTTAGATATTCTCTTAATAAATGAGTACAATTTGCCAGGAGGTGCAATGGCCCAGTGGTTAGGGTAGCGGACTCGCGGTCATAGGATCACGACCGGGCGTTGTGAGTGTTTATTGAGCGAAAACACCTAAAGCTCCACGAGGCTCTGGCAGGGGATGGTGGCGAACCCTGCTGTACTCTCTCACCACAACTTTCTCTCACTCTTTCTTCCTGTTTCCGTTGTGCCTGTAAGTCAAAGGGCCAGCCTTGTCACACTGTGTCACGCTGAATATCCCCCGAGAACTACGTTAAGGGTACATGTGTCTGTGGAGTGCTCAGCCACTTGCACGTTAATTTCACGAGCAGGCTGTTCCGTTGATCGGATCAACTGGAACCCTCGACGTCGTAAGCGACGGAGTGCCAACAACAACAACAATTTGCCAGAAAATGAATTATTGTGAAATCAACAAAAAATACTAACATTAAAATGGATATACAGATAAACCTCAACATATATATGAATGCATTGAAAGCAGTTATTGTAATTATTGCCTTACATTATAAAAATATTGGGTTATAAGATAAATTTGTTTTGTTTTTTTTCTAAGTATTTTTTATCTTTTCCAATGATATGAAAATTACTTTATCATCAGGTTTTATGGTTTCCTTGTAACTTTAATTCTTCCTCTACAACTTTTGTTTGTCTTTGAAATCTTAACAGATTCCACATTTTTCTGGACAAATGATAATAGTGTGCCAAGTAGAAAAAAACATGAGTGAAGTTATCTAACAACCTAAGATAATTAAAACACCAAAGGCAGCAAGCTGACAGAATCATTAGAGAATGGGACAAAATGCTTAGCAGCATTTTTCATTTTTAACATTCTGTGTTCCAATTCCACCAAGGTTGACTTTACCTTTCATTCTTTCAGGGTTGATAAAATAAATAACAGTTGAGAATTGGGATCAATGGAATAGACTCCCATCTCACCAAAAATTGCAAGCCTTGTGCCAAAATTTGAAAACAAATATAATTAAAACACTGAAATTAATTTGGTCATATCAATAAAGAACTCACCTTCGACTGAGAAATAGTATTTGAGACAGGCTGTTCCCAGCCACAATGATCAGGAAACGGACCAGACGTGGGTACTATTCTCTGTTGGACATGAGTTTCTTTGGATTTTTGATCGAAGTGATTAACTGGCTTCTTCCATGGATCTGTATAGGATGCAACTGGCATTGAATGAATGTCAAACATGCTGATAGTAGAAGCACGATATTGCATATGAGGAATTCCTTGATCAACTCGATAGTTAAACAAATATTGTGGGTGAGGAACTGGCATTCTTTGATGACAAGGAGGAATGCAATATGGAGTTGGTTTATAATAGTTCCCTGATAATCAAAAAAGAATACAAGGTTATGTAAATCTTCAGAGACAAATACTTCTTTGATACAAATCATTAGAAATCACAAACATGTATTATTTAAAAATGAACATCCTTTCATTTATCATAGAGTTACAACCTATCAACATCTTACATAAAAGATTTATATAATTTCTAATTCATTTTTTTCTTTTAGATTATTACTTTCTTATATGGAAAGCGGACTCTAGTAGACCAACAAAAGCAAAGAACACTGCCTTTCCGCTTCAATTTCATTTTAGAAATGAGGAGAAACAATTCTTGTATGTGCTAACACTTAAAACAGAAATGCACATTTCTGAAACAGACTAAATGAATGTAAAGAAATTAGACTTAATATGTAGAAAATATATCATTAAAGAAAAGACAAGCCACACCAATCTCAAACTTTGAAAGGCTGCAATGATCAAGGCACTATTCATTCTTTCATAGTTAAACTATAAAATTAACTAAAAAGAAAAATTGCTACAAGCAGTCAAGATTAATTTGTTCAATGCGCATATGCTTTGGACTTTCTAAAGTTTGAGGAGTACGCTTTTTAAATAAATGGAACTTGAGGACTGCATGCAGTTGTTTTTCTTTAAACCAGAGGATTGGGGCAGAATGAAATAAGTTGGTGCAACTGCTTGGATGTAGGTGATTTGGCACACTGGCTGGGCAATGAACCTGGTTTGGCAACAGTACACCTTAGCACTGAAAGTAAATACACACACAGAAATATACACAAAGAGAGAGGAGAAGGGAGAGAAAAAGAGACCATACAATTTATTAATTGGACATGATTGACAAACATTTTCCTTCTCTTCATAACAGACATAAATATGCTGAGAGAGAGAGAGAGAGAGAGAAAGAGAGATGGGAGATGAGAGGGCAAGAACAAGAGACATTAAATCATATGTCAAATCAGTCAGTGTCAAATTAACAACTCCAAATAGGCAGCACCAAAATGGCTGAGCTGAGATGTCTCATTCTTACTGGGAAGGGAGCCATCCCAATAGGGTTGGTTTCCAATGGGTGAACAATAAATCCATAATGGCAAACTAAATACATCATCATGATCCTATAACACTCCTTTTCCAAGCTGGCATGGGTTTGACATATATGCAGGCATGGCTGAGTGGTAAGAAGTTTGCTTCTAAACTACATGGTTCCAGGTTCAGTTCCATTGCATGGCACTTTGGGCAAGTGTCTTCTACTATAGCTTTGTGCCAACCAAAACTTTGTTGGTGGATTTGGTAGACGGAAACTGGAAGAAGCCCATTGTATATCTGCATGTGTGTGTGTCTGTGTGTGTGTCAGCACCACTTGACAACCAGTGTTTGTGTGTTTATGTCCCCAAAACTTAGTTCAGCAAAAGAGGCTGATAGAATAAGTACTAGGCTTACAAAAACAGAAAATAAGTTCTGGGCTCAATTTGACTAAAACAATTCTTTTTTAAAAACCTTCAAGGTGGTGCCCCAGCATGGCCACAGTCAAATGACTGAAACAAGTAAAAGATAAAAGATATGGAAAAATAATGACTTACCATCTAAGATATGACTAGGTGGTATTTCATAGGGCATGATGCATGGAGTGGAATTGGAAATAGAATGGCTGTGAGTGACAGGCACTGGCGACGAACTTTCATGTTTGATATGAGTATTATTGTAAGAATTAGCACTTCCTAGCTGATAAGAAACTGAAGAGACCGTGCTAGTGTTGCTGGTGAGGCCTGCTGATACTTGTGTCATATTAGGTTTACATGAAGTTATTGGGGTGGCTGTAGTGATGCTGGTGGTAGTGGCAGTCATTGTTGGATTGGTGTTGTTGCAGTTTGGAGAACATATTGTCGACAGCGAACCTGGCGGGGAACCTTCAGTGTTCACAGAATCGGAACTGCTATTAAGTTTCACAGAAATACTGAAAGAGAAAAACAATTGTCTTAATTACCAAATTTGGTGACATATGTTTTAGTTTGGTCATCCTCCCAGTGATATAAAACATGCATGGGCATATTAGATGCACACCAATTTCAGCAGAGCATAAAAAGATTTTAGTGTATCAAATTATGTAAAATCAGCCCAATTTTGCAAATAGGACCCAAGGTAACTTTTTGAGACCTTATTTGGAAAAAAAAGTGTACCTTATATGCCATCAAAAATAAACTATTTTTTCCACTGCTTTCTCATGACTGTTGCTATCCAATTCCATTATTATGAATTTGAATTGAGAACTCGAGACATAGTGAACTGTTCATTCACTGATTATAAATCCATAAACACTGCCCCTATGGATGCATTGCAGTTACTTTATTGATAGAGACTGGTGATCTTCTGGGATTCCTCTGCTCAGCATCAGTGTAAGAAGCAACATTGGCTCAGATGAGCTCTTCTACTACCTCTTCACTACCCCATGCTGCAGTCCCATGTCTTTGCCATATCCCTGGCAGGGTGGCTGAAGGGGGCTATTCTTTGCCAAAGAGCAGCCTGTAACCATGCAGGGAATGGACATCAATGTGAAGCATTTTCAAATTACCCATGGTAAATACAATAACAAATCTACAAATTATACAAGTAATTGTTCAAATTCTGCCAGGGCCAACTTTGCTTTTCATCTTTTTGGGGTCAATAAAATAAGTACTAGTCATGTACTGAGATCAATGTAATAGACTTGACCCCATCTCTCAAAATTGCTGGCTTTGTGCCAAAATTAGAAACAATTATATGAGGAACAAAGCAGGGAAAAAAGTTGATTAGCAACATTAGCTCTATTCAAGAACCTTAATTAGGAAATGAAATATATATTCCATTCACTGCCTACTCTTATAAAAGAGTTTTATAATAGCTAATACCCAACAGATTGCTTTTTCAATTTTAAAGGCTGTGATTAATGAATTTTCTATAAACTTCATTCATTTACCTTCTTGTGATCTTCTTCCAACTAGCTACATATCTTATTTTATACATTACCAACTGAACTATTTATTCTACAAGCCAAGGGAATCCTTTACATGATCATTAACCAGCTAGAAATAGCAACTAAATCTCTCATATTATACATTTTAAAAATAAAAATGGAGGTGGATTCATTATATAATGGCATCATTGATGCATTCTAATATCAGTTCCAACCAGAGGTTGAGGCCATGCTGGGGCACCAACATTAGGCATACTAAGTTTGGAAAATCCTGTCCATCAATCATAGCTATGTTTAGCTCAAAACTGACCATAACTTTTGAAGTTATGTTTTATTTTAATGTCTCAGTGTGGGGGAAGGGGCTCTGCCCACAACCTTCACAGACCATTCAATTCATGGTGCAGGAAAAAATATGGACAGAATGGGATTCTTAAGGAGTGATGGTCTGTGGTTGAAGGAATGAAAGAGTGGGATACAATATGGATGAAAAGGGGATGAATGAACATAGTGACTCTAAACTCAAAAAATACCAATTTTATTAACCCCAGAAGAAAGATGAACAGCAAAGTTGAAAAATGGCTGGATTTGACCTGACCCCACCCCATAAAAATGCAAATAAATACTGGAAGTCATTCTTCCCAATTAATACTCCTTACATCTACAGCAAATCGTTATCAATAATGATCAATAATATTAGACACGTTAACAAATGAGAGATACTCACTGTTTAATACCCATTGGGTTGAAAGTATCTTGCCGTGCAGATTTTGCAATCATCCTCTCACGGGTGGACTTGGTCACTTGATCCAACTCAGCTTTTTCTTTCGGTGTAAGACCCGCAACCGAAGATGTACCTGTCTTACCACCAAACTTCTTATTTCGAGCACGGTACCTAACAGAAACAAAACAACTTTTATACATGTATTCTAGTCCCATCCATGCCTACATGGAAGGTGGATGTTAAACGATGATAATGATATACAAGTGTAAGCATGTATGTACACAAATACAGACATACATTCTAAAGTGGTTGGTATTAGGAAGGGCATCATGCTGGAGAAATCATACCGAAACAGACACCGGAGCAAAATTCAGAATATTGAGCTATTGAGCACATAGACATGACTGAGTCAGTAGAGCATGAAACAAAATACTTTGCTGTATTTGCTTACATGCTTTATATTCTGAATTGAACTCGCACATTCAGATCAAACTCTATCCTGCCATCTTGCCACATCAATACCTATATATATATATATATATATATATATATATATATATATATATATATAAAAGGGAGGCACTGTCATGGTATTAGCTGTCAGAAGTGAAAGTAGAACTGACAAGGAACGTTACTGCTGGTTTGAGTTGATTCTTTGGCTACTAACTGGCCGGAGCTATCTATCTGTCTGTCTGTCTGCCTATCTCTCTCTCTCTCTATATCTATCTATCTATCTATCACTCGTCCACCTCTGTTTGTGTCCGTAGAATTTATCAAATTAGAAAACGCAAATTTAATATAAAAATATATTTTCTGAAATTGCAAATTATTTAAAATATAAAAATATAATTTTCAACAGAGAGAATTTATCAAAATAGAAAACAAATGAACTTTGAAGTTAAGTTTAAAAATAAATGTGATACTTATGCTCCGTAGATACTTATACTCTGTAATGTTTCAAACGCATGGATATAGGTGTCGAATTTGTTCCAATAACTTTTGTGTGTGTGTGTGTGTGTGTGAGAGCGAGAGAGAGAGAGAGAGAGAGAGAGAGAGAGAGAGAGAGAGAGAGAGAGAGAGAGAGAGAGAGAGAGAGAGAGAGAGAGAGAGAAGAGAGAGAGAAAGAGAGAGAGAGAGAGAGAGAGAGAGAGAGAGAGAGAGAGAGAGAGAGAGAGACACACACACACAGAAACAGACAGACAGATAGCTCCGGCCAGTCATGGTATTAGCTGTCAGTAGCCAAAGAATCAACTCAAACCAGCAGTAACGTTCCTTGTCAGATTTTTCTACTTTCACTTCTGACAGCTAATACCATGACTGGCCGGAGATACTATTTTAAATACAAGAGAATGATAAATAAGCATGTTACACCTGTGAAGCCAATGCCTGAGAATAGCCACACTATATGGTCTGATGACTTACAAGATTGATAAGATTGATAATAAATATATTCTTGAAGTACTTAATACAACTCACTTTTCCATTTCATCCTGGGAATGAGCAAAAGTACAATTAGCAGCCCGAGGACAACTTCCCTTCTGAGTGAGATCCCGGCACAGTTTTTTGTGGCTATAGTGCTGGATGAAGTCCACAAGTCCTTCTACCACAGTTTGTACAGCTTTCATTACAGCTTCCAGATTCTCCCAGGTAGGAATCGGAGCATCTTTTAAAAAAACAGAAAAGTAAAATGTAATGATTTACAAAAATACTCACACACACGCACACACAAAATCATTTACACTACAAATGTCTATATACATACACCCATTAAATATGTATACACACACTATATATCACCATATATACTAATACATATATGACCATATTTATTTGTGTATGTGCGTGTGTGTGTAAAAGCATATATACATAAGCAAATTTTTTCAATGTCTATGACAATACATGGAAGTGTAATGAACACGCATACACAAAATCTACACACAAAACACTAGTGTCCACAACAGATATACCTAGATACAAACATACATATACACAAGTAAATTATCTAAGCTCTTAACAAGCACAATAATTGTTTGCTGAAACTGAAACTACATTGTGGACAAGACATTTTAGCCATTTAAACCCAGACAAAATGACAGTTGCATTCACAAATGTGTATGAGCTCCATTAACCCTTTCAATAGCAACCCACCCAAGACTGCCCCTAGTTCTATGGATACAAGCTTCCAGTTTCAAAGTGATCAAAAAGTTTTCCATGGGAATTTCAGATTAATTTATATTCCACACACCAGCTTAAATATGACAAGTTATCTTACTAAATTCTTCATATTTTCAAAATTGATTATTTCAACAGAAATAATGCTGACACAAGAATGAACGACAAATACTGTGTCCATCACCATATAAACAATGTCTATTTTATTTAGAGCCTACCTAAAACGACAACGCTTTCACAGAAGCCACATTCAAAAGGTAGGCGAGTGGCAAGATTACATTATTCAAGGTTGCTTTTACTTTGTTTTTTCTTTTTTTTAAAGGAATAGAGTTTAATTCGAGCAAACATAGCTGCTACTTTTTGCAAAGTGAGCAACTGTGTAGAAAACCTTTCGTTGGTCCATTGCATGTTTATCAGTTGAAAAAAAAAACATGTAAGGGTTAGCAACAGGAAGGATATCTGGCTGTAAAAACAAGGCCTTAATAGGTATTTGTTAACCTATGCTAACACAGAAAAACATACATGAAAAAAAAAAAAAAAATCAAATCAAATCAATCTACACTGTAATATCAACATCACAACCAGAATACATATATAGATATTCTGGTCACAAACTGTATCAAACTCAAATTATACCTCAAGTAACATAAAAATGTTTTGGGAGAATACTTCTGAAAGACAATGTTAAATGCAATCATAAAGGTTGTTTAATCCTCTAGCATTCAGATTACTCTGCCAAATGTAATGCTTATTTATTCACACTGTTTTGAATTAATCATGCATTATCTCATAGCTTCAAGATTTTGATGATGTGATTATTAATTTCTACAATGACAATGTAGAGTAGGTGTGAGAAGTTAGACATGGCCAGTTTGAACATAAAACAGGTAGAATATTTGGGCTGGATATGGCCAGATTAAATGCTAAAGGGTTAACATTTATACAGTTAAATAATCATATCTCACATAAAAGCTAAAAGGCCTCACAATGACCTGGAGAAATTGAAGAGATTAACTAATGTGGTTGATAAATTTACTAAGGAAAACAGAAGTTATTGGATTGCAGATGAATAGTTACATTATCACCATTTAAATCCATGGTCCATGCTGGCAAGGGTTGGATGGTTTGACAGAATCCAATGGGTCTGAGGACTATATCATGCACCAGTGTCTGTTTTGGCATGATTTCTACAGCTGCATGCCCTTCCTAATGCCAACCACTTTACAGCATGTACTGGGTGCCTTTTTTCTATGCCAAAATTTACTTTGGGACCCAAAAATTACATTTGCATTTCCAGGTTTTTCTCAAAGGCAAATTAAATATAGAGGCTTGAGATAAAATCATAAATCTATGCTATTCTAAGCAATATAAAACTTTACTTTCATAAGTTACAAGTTACTTTGGTGGTTATAAAAATTTACCATATATGATGTATGGACACCAGACAAGTATGTCCTGTGTGTCACATAGGAGAAACAGAACAAGCAAAGGATCAAAATTACTTTTAAATATCACTATTTAACCACCTAGAGTTTTCTCCCCTTACTTATTTTCATAGACAAACTGGATTCAGTCTAGAGTTGAACACTTAAATGTTTTTTTTTTTTTGTTTTCAGTCACTTTGAAATCACATTTCTTTAACTTGCATGTGAACCATTGCAGATTATACCGTCTCTACCTGGAACTTCAACCCTAGACCTAAAAACCTCAAAAACTGGTTACACACCACCCATCAATAAATAAAATCCAGCAGTTAATAGTTGCTACAGTAGCCAAATGTTTACATCACAGCCTAACATTTCAAGAAAAAGGGCAAGTACACATTAGGTAATTTACTTGAGAGCCCTCAACAAATGAAATGGTCACTAGTTGCAATGCTTTTGATTGTTGAAAGGGAGTTAAAAGAACAATAAACTATAAAACAAATAGAAATTTTATTATACATATACACACCTCTTCAAACATATCACATCTACAGTAGTGAGGAACCACTATAACACAAACAAATAACACTATTGCAGGACCAACGAACTCATCATAGGTACATCATCACAGAACAAGCACTATACTGGTACAAACACACATATTACATCAACATCACAGAACATTACAAGTCCGAAAAATAATATCTCTGTACAAACAAAACAAACAAAATTAGCACTCACATCAACAACCTTATTTGTCGATAAGTCCTTGACATACAACACTCAAACTGCTAGAAATAGCAGTAAAATCAATCTGTCTCTCAAATCAAATCCAGCTGTCCTAAAACAAGAATATGTTGGGTAAACTAATGCCAGACAATCCTTAAAAGAAAGGTGGTTATGGTTTTATGGTTGGAATGTATCTGATTGTGGACTTGCTCAAACGAGAAGCTGAAATTAAATCAAACAACAATAGGAGCCATGGAAAGTCTTACACTTTTCACTAAAGTCTATCTTGTCTCCACCTGTATTCACTGACATATTCAGCCTGAAAGAGGTTACCTAACCTGCCAGAAAGAAACATCAGCCAAATTTCCTCAAAAAGGAAGAGAGACATTGGATAACGATAGAGCTAGATATTTGATAAGGACTAGTAGATCACAGTTTGAATGCTCCTGATGAAGGGTTTGCTCCCTCCGGGTTCATCTGGAACCATACAACAACTAGCATACAAACATAGATTGGTTGGTGGTAGTAAAAGAGGAACATATCTGGACTTCTATATGACACTAGGGACAAGAGACCAATGCATGGCCTGAGTGTACCAGGCAGAGAAACAACATACAGGTACAATGTTGAGGTGTTGACCTACTACCTTATAAGGTCATACATTTGCTCACACAAGATTGACCAGGAGATAACAAGAGCCTCTACAAGTCACTTCTTAAATCCTATTAATGCTAGTAAACAAAAAAAATGAAAATGTATTGCATAACGTGGCCCTATCAAAAAAAAAAACAGATGGGATGGTCATAGGAGGCTTGCCTATAATAATAGGTTTACTCAATCAGAACTTGTGGCTAAACAATAAGAACAGAATTAAATAACCAATTTATGTATGCGATGAGCAAGAGTTAGACCTGTAGTCGATTAGTCCATTTGCAAGAAATAGTAGCGAGAACTTGTTCGAATCACAGTCCTGCTACCAACTTGGGAAATAAAAACACCTTAAACAGTTAGATGTCCTATACATCCCAAAGAGAGAGTGGTCAAAGCTAAAATGCTTTTGATCTTGTCTAACCAGGGGTTAAATAATCAACACCACCGCCACCACCACCACCACCACAAGGAACTTGAGGCAGATAACACAGTTTTGACAACAACTATGTCTTTATTGTTCCAGACAAACAAACTACAGACAGATCATGGCTGGACATCACAATTAATACATGTATTATTCATGTATTAATTCAATGAATAATACATGATTAATTAGCAGAATTTACATTTATGCCAGTCTATCTGTGTGTTGAGATAAACAGATAGCTAAAACAGAGTTTATATTCACACACACACACACACATATAATTATAACTAACTTCAAAACATATATCATCATCATCATCATCGTTTAACGTCCGCTTTCCATGCTAGCATGGGTTGGACGATTTGACTGAGGACTGGTGAAACCGGATGGCAACACCAGGCTCCAGTCTAATTTGGCAGAGTTTCTACAGCTGGATGCCCTTCCTAACGCCAACCACTCAGAGAGTGTAGTGGGTGCTTTTACGTGTCACCCGCACGAAAACGGCCACGCTCGAAATGGTGTCTTTTATGTGCCACCCGCACAAGCCAGTCCAGGGGCACTGGCAACGATCTCGCTCGAAAATCCTACGGGAGCCAGTCAGGCGGTACTGGCAACGGCCACGCTCAAAATGGTGCATCTCATGTGCCACCCGCACAAGAACCAGTCCAGGGGCACTGGCAACGATCTTATTTGGCTTGCCGGGTCTTCTCACGCACAGCACATTTCCAAAGGTCTCGGTCAGTAGTCATCGCCTCGGTGAGGCCCAATGTACGAAGGTCTTGCCTCACCACCTCAGCCCAGGTCTTCCTGGGCCTACCTCTTCCACGGGTTCCCTCAACTGTTAGGGTGTGGCACTTTTATATATATATATATATATATATTATAACTAACTTCAAAACAAATTATGTGGTAAATGAAAGAGTGCTGTAATTCTAATTTACACAACACATCAACATCTGGGCTTTATTATTAAAAAAAATGGAACATGAACACACATACCACAGGCTCTTCACACATAAATACACAAAGGCAATAAATCCTATACATACACACACACACATCATGCCTTGAGCCCTTTCAAAGTTTTACACATAAAACCATTTTAAAATATTTCATAGTGCATTATATATTACATGTACAAGGAAACTGACAGAACGACACACAAACACAAAATTTTCTTTTTTTTTTTTTTTAAATAAATTTTTTAAAAATGATATTTTAAATTATATTAGCAAAATCTTTAAATGTTTTCTTCCCACTAAAAAAATTAATGTTAAAATAACATCAAAGTAATAATAGAAATATTATTAATTATTTTTCAAAATACTTTCTGATAGTCTTGTTTCCCATGGCAGAAAAACATACAAAAAAAATATTTTTAAATCTATAATTTTTTTTTTTTTTTTAATAAATGATGCTTGTGATACTGCAAAACTCTTTAGCAATTATGATGTTGAAAAAAATTTTTTCTTTTGTCAAAGTCAAAATTTTGTCAAATAGTGGGATATTATAATAATAATAATAATAATAATAATAATAATAATAATAATAATTTCTTTATTCATAATAATATGAATAATAATAATAATAATAATAATAATAATAATAACTTCTTTATTCATAATAATATGAATAATAATAATAATAATAATAATAATAACTTCTTTATTCATAATAATATGAATAATAATAATAATAATAATAATAATAATAATTAGTTAAAACAAAGTAGGAGAGGTATTTAAAATAGTTGCTTCCACCTGGAGACGGATCAATGTTAGCCAACAGTTCAAAATGAGGCCGTAACCTAGACAGGTTGCCAGGGTCTCCAGTACGCTGGAGGGCTATCACTAATTCATTGACACTTTGTCCAAATGACTGTGGAGTTTGAAGCTGGAAATAGACAAAGATGACATGCAAAGCTAACAAATAAGAAGAGGAACTGATAAAAAAATATGGCTTTTCTAGGTACAGGAATCGGTCTGTCACCGGACCGTGAAATTATTCATTCATTGATGGAAAGAGAGATAGACAAAGTGAGAGGGATGAAGAGTAGTGTGATCACAAAAGCTCAATGAGGATTTGAAAACAAAAGAGGTAAAGAGGAAGAGGTGCCAGCTCAAATCTACCCCTTTATTGTAGGAGTAACACCAGCTACAACAAGACTCAGAGAACTTCGTGGTTAACATTTAAACTAGTCTGACTGCATAAGTAAAAGAACAATCACTTTGGTGACTAAATTTTTACATTTCATTTCCAAATTTAAATACATCAGTTCTTTGGCCTAATATTCTTATTAAAAAAAAAAAAACCCTCTAAAATGATATAAATCCTCCCAAGGTGGGGTTATAGATTTGGTGAAACTTCAACACTGTTTGCACAACAGCTGACAACAGGAAACTACTCTAACTCCCCCTCCCCCTCCTCTCCTACATGTCAGGTCATACAAAAAAAAAATATTAACATGGCCCTCCCACCTCCATTGAATATATATTTCAGCAATGATTATTCTAACAGCTTGCTTATAACAACTGAGTACATAGAGCCAATATAAACAATCACTAGTATAATAAACCTAAACAACTTGACTAATCTTAACAAACTGGACTGGATTGTTTAAAAAGATTCACAATTAGCCCAATGAAAATCATAGGATATAAATAATGAACCTATTTGAAAGTAGTCATGAAACAAAAATATACCTTTTTCTTGCTTCTAGATGTGAGCAGATGGAAAGCTTCATAGGAATTTCAGATTATTACTCAGTGTCATTTTTCATTTTTGTGCTTAACACTATATATATTTCAAAAGGTTAGCTGCAGCTCATGTCAAACGGTTCTTTCTTCTTGGCTTGCGAATAGTGCGCACAACTCTGAAATGAGTTAGCTTATGTCGAAACCAATAGCTTCAAATACCAAATAGCTAAACGAGGCAAAACGATCTTTCTCACACATTGTTTGTGTTTCAGTTCCCACTAGGCCCCTAATGTGTTCACATTACACAACTTCAAGTTAAAGTCAAATACATTGAAAAGTTATGATCAATTTAAAATAGTCACATTGGAAAAAAGAAAGAAAAAAAAAGTTTTAAAAATCCCTAGGACTTTTTGTCTTGTTTGTCTTCACTTCTTAATAATAGAAAAAAAACCTGACAGCATTAAGAGTAACTTCTTAAAATCTATGTAGTGCTTAGTACAAAAAGAAAAAATACACGAAGAAGTTTTAGTCTGAAATAGCAATGAAGATGAAAAACAATGAAGTCCAAAAGATGTGTGTATATATATATATATATATATATATATATATATATATATATATATATATATATACACATAGTGCATGTAAGTGTAGCAAGATATATACCAACCTGGTGTCCCTTCCCAACCTTAGGAGAAGTTATTATTACATTCATGCAAGCATGGCCTGAACGGGGAAATTGATCTTTAGGCAGAATGCTCTTCCTGCTGCCAAACTTCAACTAGTTTTTCAGATAAGGGGTTTTAATATAAACTTACACAGTGACAAGCTCACATACTACAGGCATCCTAGACCACGTCCAAGAAAGGGCACCTGGTTAATTGACACAACTCTCACCAAATACGCTGACTTCTAGCTCACAGACATACTGTTTCTTTTCTCTACCTTTTATACTGCCACTATAACAAATTTGGCTCCTAAAACTTGATCCATTTCATACCACTGCCAACCAGGTGCTCCTGACTAACATGTCTCTTCATCACCTCAATCACCAGGCCCTGTCAAAACTACTCAGCCAAATCTTTCATCTCCAGAATATTGGTTAGTCCACATTATTCCGTAAGGAGCACAAGGGCTAGTTTCTTGGCTTCTCTGGCATATATATATACTTCCCTGGACATGACACCAGTCTGTCGCAGGATTACTCATTTTTACCAGCTGAGTGAACTGGAGCAACATGAGATGAAGTGCTTTGCTCAAGAATAACACATCACTCAGTCCAGGAATTGAAACCACTATGCCATGCACCTCCAGAACAATGACCCAAGACTTTATTACATGCGACCATACAAGAGAAATGTTAACCGTGTTGATTTCACCAAACTTTGGGGGTCCTAACAAAGGCCACAAGCACAGTCTCTTCCTCCAGACCAATTCAATATATAATAATAATAATAATAAAAAGCAATTTGTTCAATTGAAAGATCTAAACTATTTTTTGTTTTAAATGAAAAAAGAAAAACAGCAATATATAAATAGTTCTTAAAATAATTGTTTGTGATACTTAAGTTCAGAAATTGAGGAAGGTGTTAGTTATTAAAACCACCCCAGTATTTTGTAGAGTACTTTTTGTACCTTATTTTAACCTTAGAAAGATGAAGGACAAAACTGATCTCAGCAAAATTTAAACTCTGATGTAAAGAGAATAAATACCACAAAGTATTTTTGTTCATTGCTCTAACAATTTGGTAATTGTTCCTAAGAGTTTCAAGACTGCAAATTTGAGGCAGGGGTAAGTTGGGTACACCAACCCCCCAGTATTTGACAGGTACTTATCAATTTGAAAATGATCAAAGACAAAGTTGAGTTCAGTGGGATTTATAAGGTATTTTTCTCAGTCTCTATATATTCAGTTAGTCACTGCCCTCCACTCTAATAATAATAATAATAATAATAATAATAATAATAATAATAATCCTTCCTGCAGTAGGTACAAGGCCTGAAATTTTGGGAGAAGGGGATAGTCAATTATATCAACCCCAGTGCTAAACTGGTACTTATTTTATCAACCCTGAAAGGATGAAAGGCAAATGTAAAAATGGACGAAATGCTGTCAAGCATTTTGTCCAGTGTGCTAATCATTTGGCCAGCTTGTCACCTTGATAATTATAATGGTTTCAAATTTCAACACAAGCCAGCAATTTTTATAAGAGGAGAAAGTCGATTGGTACTTATTTTATTGATCCCAAAAGGTTGAAAGACAAAGTTGACCTTGACAGGATTTGAAGAGCAGGAAAAATACTGCAAAGCATTTTTGTCTGTCTTCAACCAATTGAGCAAATCATTTTTAATGCAGGCACAAGGCCTGAAATTTATAGGGAGGAAGTTGGTTAATTAGATCAACCCCAGTACTTGACTGACACTTTATTTTATCAACATCTCCCACCCCTGAAAAAAAGCCAAGGATTTGATGTAGGTAGGGGCATAATGGCTTGTAATTAAATACAAGATATCTCATTTGATGCTTTACTGCTTGCTTAAAAGACCCCAAAAGGATAAAAGGCAAAAGTATATTTGAACTCAGAATGTAAAGAGCTGGAAAAATGCTACTAAGTATTTTGTGCAACGCACTAATGATATTGCCAGCCCAACGCCTTTCAATGCTCAAATAATAATGATCTCTACCTAACTACTACTGCTTTACACCCAATAAAGGTGAAGTTGCATTTTTTAAAGTTTCTTCATTCATTTATTTTTTCTTTCAAGAAAAGTAGACATGTGAAACAATCCAATAGAAATGTAGAGAGTGTGGTAAATGTAATGAGGAGAAATCAGATACACACCTTGTCGATGATGGACTGCATATGTGACTTATGAGCAGTGTCCCCATATAAAAGAGAAGACCACTGATCCGGGGATATTCTTAAACCAGCCTCTGTTGCAATTTGAACAATCTGAGCATCATGTTCTCGTCGTAAGGTTTCATAAGTACGAAACTCTTCTTTTAGTTGCATGAGAGAAGATTCCTCATCACGTTTGGTAACCTGAATAACAGACAAACAATGTCTAAGAATAGATTCAAAAACACACAACATTAACACTTTTATGATTATCCTTTTCCATGCTCACAAGGGTTGATCGGGTTAACAGGGGCTGGCTAGGCAGAAGACTGCACAAAGCTTCACTGTCCGTTTTGGCAAGGGTTTTATGGCTGGATGCCCTTCCTAACACCAACCACCTAATAGAGTGGACTGGTACCAGAACTGGCAAGGCCTGTTTCGGCATGGTTTTTACAGCCCTTCCAAACACTAACCACTTTATAGTGTGGCCTGAATGCACCAGCACTGATAGTAGGGTCACCAAGTAACTTGCAAAACAAAGATTTGAAGGGAGGGGGCATTGGAAGAGATAGCCTTGTGCCAGATGATGAGAGGTTAGAGTGTCAGAGTTGAATAGAAACAGGCGTCTTGCTGTAGAGGAGATACATGGTTACCCAATCAGAGAGAGAGTGAGGACAGAAACAGGTGTTGTTGTACAGAAGATATGATTACACAGACAGACAGAGACACAGAGAGAGAGAAAGAGAGTGAGTGATCAAGAAGTTTGCTTCCCAACCACATGGCTTTGAGTTCAGTCTTCTTACATGGCACACTGGGTGTCTACTATAACCCTGAGCAAACCAATGCCTTGTGATTGGACTTGGATTTGGAAGATGGAATCATCTCCCAAATGTGGTAGCTGCAAATGAGTATCACCGACATACTAGCAGTGTCCATTTCCAATATTGTGCAAAAACATCCTGGCTATGGGGAAATATTTTGCTTGGAAACAGGGTTGGTGGCTAGGAAAGGCATCAGGCCATAGGAAATCTGCCCCAACAAATTCTGTGTGACCCATGCAGATAATATCCTACTGATCACCATATGAAAAAGTAATTAAGGGTGTGTGTGTGTGTGTGTGTGTGTGTGTGTGTATATATATTCCTTGACCCTTTTGTTACATATTTCTGATGAAATCCACTGACTTTCAGTTAATTTTGAAGATAATGAAGAATTTACTAAAATAACTCATTATCAAGCTGGGATTTGGAATATAAATTAACATGAAATTTTGAAGGTGCATATTAAATTACCTCACTTTAAAAAAAGAGAGAGTGTATTATAGATTCAAAGGTAGTTTCAGGTGGACTAGCATCAAAAGGGTTAATATGCAAAAGGATGAGATCATTGCTGAACTGGAGTTAGACAACAACAAAAGAAAATTATGCTTACCTTGAAGCAAGAAGCTCGATAGAGTAGCTGTACTACGTGACCAATAGCTGTCTTAGAAGCTTGTGGGTATTGTGGTTCAAGTCGCTGTACAACAAAAAGGACAAGCACTTTGCGGGATAGTGCTGATCCATCTTCTAAAGCAAGAAGAATTAGTTTCAGCACTTCTTCTTGCATAGCTATAGAAAGAGAAATAAAACATCATACTAAAATAACAAGAATTGCATATACCTCACAAAATACCTAATCTATGTATTAATTTGAAGAAATCTTTATGTTTGGCAAGTAAACTTCAAGCATATATGTGGTCCTAAAAGATAGACTAGTTTTAACTCTGTTAGCATACACTCATTGGAATATACTGCCTTTGTTTCAATAAATTTTGAACATAATGAAGAAATTATTAAAATAACTTTGTTGTTATTAATCGTTCAACACTTAAACAGGACATATCAGGCCCAAATATTGTATCTTGTTTTATGTTCAAACTAGCCAGATTCAACCTCTCACACCTACTCTACAATGTCATTCAAAAAAATCATTTCATCAAAATATCAAAGCTACATGATCTTGCATGATAACTTCAAAACAATGTGAATAAATAAGCATCACATTTGAGAGAATAAAATGAATACTAAAGAGTTAAGTTGATGTTTCAAACAAATTAACATGAAATTTTGATTGAACGTTTTAATTTACATCAGTTTAAAACAAGAAGTTTTTATCAAAGAACCACATGTAGTTTTGGGCAAGTTGGTATTAAAAGGTTTACAATTAATTTTGAAAATAATGAAGAACTTAGTAAAATAACATAGTAAAATCATTAAGCTGGGGTTTGGAACAAATTAATATGAGAAATTTTTAAAATTTTAATTTAGATCACTTTAAAACAAGGTGTTTTTATCATAGCACCAGGGTTAGGTTGGTATCAAAGGGTTAAATATTAATCCTTTAGCATTTAATCCCGCCATATCCAGCCCAAATATTCTACCTGTTTTATGTTAAAACTGACCCAATCCAATCCTTCCTACAATGTCAGTTGAAAACTATAAAAACACACCATTGAAATTTTGAAGCTACAAGATGTGCGATTAATAAATAAATAATCAATACATTTCACAAAGGAACCTGAATGCTGAAGGGTTAAACAACAATATTACCTGGTCCTAAAAATTGGCATCCCCTTGCACGGACAGCTGCCCAGAGATTAGCCGATAGCTGTTGTGGATTCTGGTGCTGTAAGATAAGCTCGGTAACTGTTCTTTCACTCAAAGAGCGTGCAGCACGCATGGCACGAGCACGTCCTTCCTCTTCAATTAACTGACAGTTAACCAGGGCCACCAGCTTTCTCTGCATTGGTCTGCTAAGAATAGCATTTGTGTTTCCAGCACCTAGTCGCATCAGAACCCAAAGAAGTAAATGAAACAAGAAAAAAGAGAAAATGAAAACTTATTCAATATTAATTTTAATTACACAATACAATAACAGCTTTAAACATAGGAACGAACGCAACCACAAATATGAGGGGAGGGACATAAAGTAGTAAAATTGATTAAATTGATAGCAATGCTTGAATGGTAAAGCAAGCAAGGTTTGGTAACATACCATCATCATCATCATCGTTTAACATCCGCTTTCCATGCTAGCATGGGTTGGGCGATTTGACTGAGGACTGGTAAACCAGATGGCTACACCAGGCTCCAATCTGATTTGGCAGAGTTTCTACAGTTGGATGCCTTTCCTAATGCCAACCACTCCAAGAGTGCAGTGGGTGCTTTTATGTGCCACCGGCACGAAGGCCAGTCAGGTGGTACTAGCAATGATCACGCTCAAAATGGTGTATTTTACGTGCCACCTGCACAGGAGCCATGTCCAGCGGCACTGGCAACGACCTCGCTCGAATGTCTTTTCACGTGCCACCGGAACAAGCCATGTTTTCATAAATGCTTAAGATACCTATGTAGTTGCAAGTTGATACAGATGTGTGGCCTAGGGAGTAGGGTGTTTGGCTTATAAAGGTCATGAGGTCAATTCCATTACTGAGCAGTGCATTGTGCTTTTGAGCAAGGCACTTCATTTCATATTTCACCAGTCAGCTCATCTTTGTGTATTAGCATAAGTGAGTTTCAGTACACATGCATTAACACATGGATGAATACGTGTATCACTCGCATCCTTCTGTGAGTGAGAAGGAGAGAGAGAGAGACAGAGAGAGAGAGAGAGAGCAAATGTGTGCGTGTGTAAACACAAACACACTCATAGATAAAAAGTCCAAGAAAAAAAAACATGGTCACTGCACACAGTAAAATGACTGGCATGATGAAGGGCACTCAATCATGGAAACTATGCTAAAGTAGGCAATGGATATGACATTGTCCTCCACATTCTTTAAATCCTATCAAACTATCCAATGCACAGCAGCATGAAGCTGAACATGAAATGACAAAGATGATGATGACTAGATTTCTAAGTCAGTTTGAACATAATAGAGAAGAAAATACCATCATCATTTTAAAGTCCAGTTGTCCATGCTTGCAAGGGTCAGACAAAAATCTCTTGAGGCAGATTTTCTTCAGCCTTCATGTGCCAACACTCATCTGTTACTAGGCAATGTAACATTTAACAAATGACACTAGTTGAATAATAATGTGTGTATGTCACACACATGAGGCTTCTTTTAGTTTCTGTCTACCAAGTACATTCACAAGACTTTTGTCACTCTGGGACTATAGTAGAAAACACTCGCCAGAGGTGACATGCAATGAGACTGAACCCAAATCCAAGCTGTTGAGAAACAAACTTCTTACCAAACAGCTATGCCCGTGCACACACACACACACACACACACACACAATGGGCTACTTTTATTTTGTGTCTAATAAATCCATTCACAAGGCTCTGGGAAACCCAGGACTTTAGTAGAAGACACTTCTCAACAGCCATACCTGCTTCTAGTTACAAAAACAAAAGACGTATTATTAAAATGTTGCCTTACCTGCAGAAAAAGGTTTTAGATACACAGCTAACTGTTCAATGCATCGATTAGCAGACTCATATGATCTGCAGTGCTCAGATCGATCACTTATAGTAATGGTCTCTTTCTCAGGAATGGCTGTACCGACCAGCTGCAGCAGTGCATAGTTTACAGGCAATTCTTCAATGGTGCGGGAAATTATACTCTGATCAAATAGACACTTCTTAGAATGAAGTTTCGAGAGACAGCTCTTGCACACTGTGTGACCACAGCCCAGACTGATAGGACGATAATACTGTTCATTGAACAAATTACAGCAAACTGGACAAGACAGAAAGTCTGTCCACTGTGGTGCTTGGATTGGCATTTTAAATAGCTGATCACAGCTCACTTTAAGTTAATTTCAAAATGAAACATAATCTGAAAGAAAATGGAAACATAAACAAATTAAGATTACATCAGAGAAAAACCAAGAGTCGTTCACAACAATGTTGCTTTCATTCAATTTTTACTTTCTTATAACATTATATAAACATAAACATACATCCTGGTCACTAACACCATTTCAGTTATCACAGTTTAGTCCTTTAGAACCTCAACCCATCTCAGGCTGATTCTGGACCTACAACACTAAGATTTTCATTCTAAAGTAAAACTGAAATTGCCCATAACTTTATGTAACAACTTTTGGGTTTTTCAGGGCTTTTTTAAGTTGGAAAAAATGGCTGATAGTTAGCAAGGTGGGACACACATAAGATAGAAGAAAGCAAAGGACCACTGATGAGGTCACAGAAGTGTGACGAAAGAACTCTGGCCGAAATAGGATTAATGTAATGTAATATAAAGCTGAAGCAAATTAACACCAAATATACAGTGCCTGTGTTTTTATTGGCTAAACTAGCAATATGACCATCCCCAAGTACAACAACAAATGTTTAATCATTTTAACTAAATTGAAACATGTAATCTATGTATTTCATTAGAGAAACACTTACAAAAAGATGTTTCTTAACCACATGGTTCTAGGTTCAGTTACACTGTATGGCACCCTGGCCAAGTGTCCTCCAATTATAGCCTTTGGCAGATGAAAATTAAAAGGCCATTGTGCATGTACAAGTGGGTGCTGAACAATAGTTTATTTTAACCATATTTTTACAACTTGATATTTTACACTTAAAACTTCATATAAGCTAGTTTTTATAGAGAATTTTATTGATAAACTACTACAGTTAATAGAAAACTTCAAGAACTTATCATAAAGTATGTGTCACTTGTTTTTCGGAAATTTTGATCAAGGAAGTTAAATTAAAAGAGAAATGGGCTTGGCATATTCAAAGTGGTTTTCCATTTATATTCAATGAATTTAATTAGAAATTTAATCAAAAAGATTCTATTAACCGTCTAACAGTCAAGTGAAAAATTCTAGTACACACATGACTACACAGAGATTTTACGGGTTTCAGTCAATGGATTGCAGTCATGCTGGAGCACTGCCTTAAAGGGTTTAGTTAAACAAATCAACTCCAGTACTCATTTTTTAAAATTTAATTTTTTTAAAGTTTGGTACTTATTCTATCAGCCACTTTTGTCAAACCATTAAATTATGGGGACATAAACCAACACCAGTTGTCAAGTGGTGGAAGGGGGCAAGCAAACAGAGACATAAACATATATATACACACACACACACACACCTGAAAATATATATGTACATATATATATATGTGTGTGTGTGCATGTGTGTGTATGTGTATATTTGTGTGTGTGTGCATGTGTATATCTGTGTCCATTTGTGCCTGAGTGTGCCTGTGCTTGTGCGTGCCTGTGTGTGTCTGCGTGTGTGTGTGCGCGCGTCTGTGTCAGCATGTGCGCACCTGTGTCTGACTGTGCGCGTGTGAGCGAGCGTGCGTGTGCATGCGTGCATTCTGTTAGTCTGTGCATGCGTCTGTGTACACACACATGAATATACACAACCGGCTCCAACAGTTTCTATCCACCAGATTCAGTTAGGTTGTGTGTGTGTGTGTGTGTGTGTGTGTGTGTGAGCATGTCTACATGCGTGTGCACAGCTATCTGCGTCAGTGTACGAGTCTGCGTGTCCGCGCCTGTGTGACTGAGTGCGTGCATGTGTGCATTTTGTCCGTTTTTGTGCATGCATCTGTGCGTGTGTACACACACATGAATATACACAACCAGCTTCAACAGTTTCTATCCACTAGATTCAATTAAGGTACTAGGTTGTCTGGGGTTATCGCCTAGTTTAACACCAACGCCTTTGTCCTTAGGGGCCCTTAGCTGGGGTCCCTTTTATCGCAAGCATTTAGACTAGATATCTGTTCTACTCTAGAGAAAGTAAGCTTAGTAAATATACTCATGCAATCTCGGAGTTACCAAGCTAATGAGGAAGCCCTTTAAGTGGTCACTTGACTTGCTAGAGATAACCACCAAATCACACCCATCTTAAAGCAGGATACATGGAATAATGCAAATTCTAGATAAACAAGGTGTGAGATTTAAGACAAGTCACAATCCTAACACACAGTCTTTGATCATAACTCAGCTCAATCAGGACAGAGGAGAGAGTAAATCACACCGTATTGACTTTAGAAGTCCTAGTACCCTCCTCCTTCTGGCACAACCACAAAATTGTAAAAAATAAAGAGGAGTGGATAACTATGCTGTAGGTGGGATTTTTTTGTTGGTTTTTATTTTATTTTCTTAACATATTTCTTACTAGAAAACCAACTGATCTTGGTGTGTTTATGTCCTCATAACTTAGCAGTTTGGCAAAAGAGACTGATATAATAAGTACTAGGCTTACAAAGAATAAGTCCTGGGGTTGATTCGTTTGACTAAAGGTAGCACTCCAGCATGGCCACAGTCAAATGACAAACAAGTAAAAGAGTAAATAATAAGGTATTTGTTGTTAAAATATTACTAAAATACAACAATTTATTGTCAAAACAATTGAATATGTTGATCTGTCTGGTCTGAGGGTCTCTCTCTTTTGCTCACCTAAACCAGACTGGGCCAACCAAAGTCTTGTGAGTGGATTTGGTAGACAGAAACTGAAAGCCCATCGCATGCATGCACACGTGTGTGTGTGCTGTGTGCATGCGTGGCTAACCACTGCTTGACAACCAACCCATTTCGAAGGTGGTTCATATTTAAAATGAAAATATTCTGGCATAATTTTATGCAAAAACGTTTTGTTAGCTTTCAAACACCTGGCTTCAGAAACAAAAAAAAAAAAAGTTATTTTACTATAACTTGCCAACTCTAACCCTGTCAAATGCAATACTTATTTATTCACATTATTTTCAATTAAAAACACATTATCTTATAGCTTCAAGATTTCATTGACGTGATTCTATATTTCTAGAATGGCAATTTATGATTAGTGCGAGAAACTTGATCTGGTCATTTTTAACATAAAACAGAATATTTGAGCTGGATATGGCCGGTTCAAATGCTAAACAGTTAATTAAAACATAAGGGCAACACATTTTATTAGATATATAAAACTAATGAAAGGATTAACTGCTTGTTCTACATTCATCAAGAACACTACCACAATATAATCTTTGCATCATTCCTCAAAATACCTCTCTGAATTAATGATGATAGCAGTGTACCTACCTATATAGTATAACAGTCACTAAGTGTATAAGGTGAGCTGAGAATGAAGTCTACATGATGATTACTAGAAGTGCAACCAAATTCCCTCGAATCACACCCAACTATCTTACAAAAACAAGGAAGGACAATTAAGATAGACGCATCGCCTACTAAAAAGACATTTAACACTTAAGCACTCAGATTACTGTCAAAATGTAATGCTTATTTATTCACATTGTTTTGAAATAATCACAAACTATCTCATAGCTTTGAGATTTCAATGTGACTATTTTTAGAATGACATTGCAGGATAGGCATGCAAGGCCTGATCTAGTCACTATGAACAAAAAACTGAATGTTTAGGCCTGACATGGCTGGTTTAAATACTAAAGGTTTATGGTTGGAATATTTCCGGTTGTTGCCAAACAGCAACAACCAGTATATAAAATTATTGCAGTATAAATTGATTTTGCAAGTTTTCCTATACAGAATCAAACTACTTCTAAGGTCACACTTATAATCATTATTATTATTATTACTACTATTCCTACCGTCTATAAATTAACTTTTACGTTAATAAATGGGTAAATAAGAAAAAGGATGGGAAGAAGGTAGGTACAGCAATAACAAAGAGGTATTTTCTTCACTATATTATTCAAGTGTTAATAGAAGTGACAACCAAATAAAACTGAATACAGACCACTCTTAACAATAAATCATATATACAGGTTTTCTGAGTCATTCGGTTACCCAACCACAATATAATACTAACAATGTTTAATGGGAATTTCTACCCAGTTTAGAAGACTTATTTGGCAACTTCATTTTTTTCTTCTTCTTCCAAACCCAATCTTTACATGTATAGAGTGATAAGCCCCTAAAAGGACTTCACTGATTACAACTACTCTCAGCCCCAGCAGTAATATAACCACTCAACAAGTACACCAGAGTATTAGTATCACCTTAAGACGAATAGTGACCTGACATCTGTAGTGTACTGTGCTAAGATAATAATAACGATGGCAACTCAAATTGTAGCATAGTGACAAACAGAAAGGTGTGTTGCAAAATTGTCTAAGCCCAAAATATTTCTGCTCTTCATGTGCAAGGACTACTTGTGTGTGAGCCTGAATACATTTTATTTAAGGGCTAGACAATGTTTTCTTTTTTCGTGTGTGTGTGTGTGTTCATTTTTAACAGTTGACCTTAAGGCTATAAACTGAATCCCACCCCTTGGATAGATAACCTAATATTTACATTTATTCATAGCTTTATCTACTTCAAATTCAACTGTTAAAAACAAATTATTTTACATCTTTCAAAGTTTCTAAATTCTTATGATGTAGGTGACACATAAAATACACCATTTCGAGCATGGCCGTTGATCGTTACCAACGTTGCCTCCCTGACACTTGTGCCAGTGGTATGTGAAAAGACATTCGAGCGAGAACATTGCCAGTGCCGCTGGACTGGCACCTGTGCAGGTGGCATATAAAATACAGCATTTCGAGCGTGGCCGTCGCCAGTATCGCCTGACTGGCCTTCATGCCGGTGGCACGTAAAAGCACCCACTACACTCTCAGAGTGGTTGGCGTTATGAAGGGCATCCAGCTGTAGAAACTGCCAAATCAGATTGGAGCCTGGTGTCGCCTCCTGGTCCACCAGTCCTCAGTCAAATCGTCCAGCCCATGCTAGCATGGAAAGCAGACGTTAAACGACGATGATAATGAATACAAAATAAACACACAAATCTGTTGATTCACCAAAGAGTGATAAATTAGAGAATTCTATACATAAGTATAGAGTGTTCTTTAATACATAATAACTGAAAACTCCTAATCCAAGCACTTCAAGTAACATGTTTCTGGTTATTCAGCTGATAATTCGAAACTGCTTTAACTTTGAATTATTTGCTGTTTGAATATATTTCTGAAATATATGACAGTTTTTAAGAAAAAACCTCTCTCTCTCTAATGTAGTGGTGTATTATCTTTAGTGAAATAAATGGTATCAGTGTCTTTGAAAAATTGGAAAACACTGCTATGGTAAATTCTGTCCTATAATCATTTACAGAGTTGACCAGAATTTATACTTTTTGTAGAAATTTGGAGGGGATTTCATTCATGGATGCTGTTGTGCAGACTAGATTTTTTTAAAATGTGCATATAAATCTATATACACATAAGTATTGCGTATGTAAAGCTATGAACACAGCAGTGATGCAATTTTGCAACGTATTTTTTATCTAATTTCGTATCCCACAACAGACTGGAAAGGACAGCACTATTATACCAAGTGGTTACCAAAACTAACAATAATACACTCCAAGTGTTAGGTCACTGTTAGTCTTAAGATGACAATTAATCATGTTGTGTACCTGTTGACTGATAATATTGCTAGTAGAACCATGCAAGTCATATCTAGCCGTTTATCAGTTACTGAACCACATTAGTAAAGACCTCATAGGAGGTTTGGGGAGTCAGAGAAAGACAGAACATTTAGTAGGTCTACCTTCCAAATCCTTTTCAGGATAACTTCTGTCACTGGCTCCCACCCGGCACCCAGCTCTCACATGTGGTCCCCAAGAATTATCTGCATGTGGTAATGTTCCACATTCAGGCCAAACAAAACTGAGGTCAGCCAACAAGTCTTAAACTCTTAGTGAAATTCTTTAATGGCTTCTTGCCAATAAACACATATGAAAACTGGGGTTTTAGTGGACTGTGTGGAGGAAACCTAACCATCAGGGGTTTAAGTTTCAGTGGGCAGGAATGCAACGCCTGCAACCCTGCTAAACACTGTGGGTGTTTAGAGAAGAAAGGTATTAATTTTTCTAATAAAAAAAAATTAACCCTTTAGCATTTAAACCAGCCACATCCAGTGCAAATATTCTATCAGTTATGTTCAAACTGGACAGATCAGGCCTTTCACACCATCTACCCTACAATGTCATTCTAAAAATAAACAATCACATCATTGAAATCTTGAAGCTACAACATAATGTATGAGTAATACAAAACAATGTGAATAAATAAGGAGTGGCTGTGTGGTAAGTAGCTTGCCTACCAACCACATGGTTCTGGGTTCAGTCCCACTGCGTGGCACTTTGGGCAAGTGTCTTCTACTATAGCCTTGGGCCGACCAAAGCCTTGTGAGTGGATTTGGTAGACGGAAACTGAAAGAAGCCTGTCGTATATATGTATATATATATATATATATATATATATATATATATGTATGTGTGTGTATATGTTTGTGTGTCTATGTTTGTTCCCCCAACTTCGCTTAACAACCGATGCTGGTGTGTTTACGTCCCCATAACTTAGCGGTTCGGCAAAAGAGACCGATAGAATAAGTACCAGGCTTACAAAGAATAAGTCCTGGGGTCGATTTGCTCGACTAAAGGCAGTGTTCCAGCATGGCCACAGTCAAATGACTGAAACAAGTAAAAGAGTAAAGGAGTATTACAATTGACAGAGTAATATGAATGCTAAAGGGTTAATCCAGCAACAATATTACTATTCTAAACACAGTTTCAACTTCTGTTGGAATTAAAATTTGAGCAGGGCATTGTGTTATCAGTGAAGAGAAACATGATTGACAATGTGGCAAGATCCAATACACTTTTATGATACAAGTTCTTTTGTTTTTAATAGTTTCAATAGAAATCACTGGACCACACAAATATCTATGTAAAGAAAAGTGGGGGAGAACATGTTGAATGGGATAGTATAGGAAAACATGGATAATAAACCACTGTACAAAATTAGGTTGTTTGATTACAATAAACTTTCACCACCACCCCCTACTCCTTTTGCCAAGTATAGAGAGGGAGTTAGACGCCATTTAGTGAACTACAAAACATTTGGGACCCTTAAAGTGTAAATACTGAACACCTTTACATCATTAAAGATGTTTTTTTAATAATAATTGGATTAACAATAACTTATCTCAGACATTTATGTTGTTGGGGCCAAGATACACAGCTACTAATCCAGCAGATGGGTGTTCATTCCACCATCAGCAATGAGTGATCAGACCTAAGATCAAAGGTATTCCAGTCATGACCACCATATCTTATATTCAGCCCTTGGGAAACCAGAACTACATTATCCCATTAGCCAATGTGTCCTTCTGCCTTTAAAATGGCAGTGTGACTCGAGGGCAATTTAGTTGCTATTTCCAGTAGTTGATAGGAAATGTAGTGATGGACTATTACAGGGGCACCACTGAAGGCCCAAGAATCATTGAGAGAGATCCAAGGAGTAGCTTCCCATTGCCTTCTCTAGGCCCCTAAGGTGACTCAGAAGCCATCCATCTTCTCCATCCTCTATTCTTAGGCGGATCTAGAAGGTAAAGTCCTCAGGCACCTCTTTGATAGGGTCCTATCAGAAGCATTCGTCATTACACTTTCTCACTGGATTCCCAAGTGCAGCCAACAGATACAAGGGATGCAATCCAACCACCTTATTCTTGGTCTACCCACTAGATTTCCTAGTGTTTGACTCCTTTTCATAATTAAACCCAGAGTCTGAGCTAATAAAACACTTAATAATAATGTGCTACCACAGTGTCAGAGTATGCTAATATAGCTTGATTAACTCAGCTACTGACAATACATCATTATCCTTTCACATCCATTTTCCGCGCTGGCATGGATTGAATGCTTTGACCAGAGCTGACAACCTGGAGAGTTGCACCAGGCTCCAGTCTGTTTTGGCTTAGTTTCGACAGCTGGATGCCTTTCCTAACGCCAACCACTCTGCAGAGTGTGCTAGGAGCTTTTTACATGGCACCCGCACAAGTGCCTTTCTTTTTTTATTTTAATGTGTTGCTGGCACAGGAGCTATTACATGGCATTGGCACAGCAGCTTTATCATGACACTAGCACAAGAGCTTTTAACACGGCACTGGCACAGGGCACTCACAAGCCAATCCGCTTCACCAGGGGAAGTGACCGTAACAACTCAGTGCTAATGTATGCAGCTAATCATCCTTGTTTTCATGCCTACTTCTTCATATTTGCATGGGTCTCACAAGACTACATTGCAGCAGGGATTCTTTTTATAGCCATATGTCTTTCCTGTTGCCAACCTTCACTCATTTCCAAGTGAGGTAATCGCCCAGTCTCTTGAACGACAAATGGCCCAGGCATGTTTTATGTGGAGAAATGGAAACAAATTGAGTGAATAAGCTTCTTCATTCACAAAGATTGCACATGTCAAGACATGTCAAGAAATCCACACAAGCTTTCTGGATAGACTACAAGGAAACAACAGCGTCAGGGAAGTCATTGCCCATAAACCAGCAAGCACAAAGGAACTATAAGTACAAATACACACACACACACACGGTTTTATTTAATTTTCTGTGTTCCAAATTTACTCACAAGGCTATGGTTAGCATGATGCTGCAGTAGAAGACACTTGGTCAAGGTGCCATGCAGTGGGACTGAACCCAAAACCATGTGGCTGGAAAACAAACCTCTCAACAACATAGCCATGCCATAATTCACACTATTATGTCTATAGCTAAGACACTTCACTAGTTCTCTATATCTATAGTGATACATTGGTGCCAGGCCATAAATTTAGGGAAGTGACAAGTTGGTTGTATCAATCCCTAGTAATTCACTGGTACTTTATTTTTATCAACCCCAGAAGTACAAAACTTGAAGTTCATCTCAATGGAATTTGAACCCAAATCATAAAAACCCATAATTAATCCTTTAGCAAATATTCATGTTTTATGTTAATACTGTCAAAATCTGACCCTACAATGTTCTAGAAATAAACAATCACCTCATTAAAATCTCAAAGCTACAAGATAATGCAGGATTAATTCAAAAAATGCATGAATAAAAAGTATTGAATTTCACAGAGTAATGTGAATGCTTAACAGTTAAGCACAAGCTTTTGTCCTATGCTCCCCCATTCTGCCAAGCCACAAATATTAACTGCTATCAACATTCTGTTAACTTGTCTTAGGTTAAACAGTCTTGAGGTAGAACCAAGAAGTTTGCAAGCTTTAGAGATATACAGTCATACTCATCACAGAGAAAGTGCATGGAGAGGATATAATTCTGGAATAATAGAACAATTTCAGTGTAGGCAAAAGATGTGCAAAGAATTGATGTATTGAAATGTGTGATGGAATTATGCCAAGACAGGACCATAACTATACTGTCATAAAATGTATGTATACCACTTCACATGGATTAACAGACAGGCTGATAGCATACTTGATTCTACAAAACTCATTTATTTGACAGTGAAAAGAAAAATGTCATGTAAGCATCTTTATTAGATGTTGATGAACAATAAACATTAAAAGGATAGAATGAGCATGTAAACAACAAATAAAGAGAAAGAAATCTGAAGAGATTGATCAGGAGAGAAAAAAAAAACGAAAAAAAAACGAAAGTGAAAATGAAGAGACAATGAAAAACAATCTCCATTACAATGAAATACTGAGAGTATCAAGAGGTTTTAAGTCACAATAACTCATTTAACACAAAACTGAACAAAAAGTTATTGTTCAATGGTTAAGATTCCTATCACTCAGATGACCGAGATTCAATTCCTGGCCTGGCAACTTTGTTATATGGGCTGACATGGCTTTGTGGTTAGGAAGCTCGTTTTGCAACCATGGGTTTCAGGTACAGTCCTGCAGCATGGCAATTTGGGCAAGTGTTTTCGACTACAGCCCTGGGCCAATCAAAGCCTTGTGAGTGAATTTGGTTGATGGAAACTGTGTGGGTGCCCACCACATATATGATAACCAGGTATTTATCACAACTGTCCAATGAATGGTGACATGAAACTGAGTAACAGTTCTGTGATAATTTTGCAGCTTTAATAAAAAAAAAATACACTACTCTACCTTTGGTATCTGAGTACTATTTTTTCCACCTTGTTTTACACTTATATGCTCACCTGTGTGTGTGTGTGTGTGTGTGTGTGTATCATCATCATCGTTTAACGTCCGCTTTCCATGCTAGCATGGGTTGGACAATTTGACCGAAGACTGGCAAGCCAGAAGGCGGCACCAGGCTCCAATCTGATCCAGCAGAGCTTCTACTGCTGGATGCCCTTCCTAACGTCAACCACTTCGAGAGTGTAGTGGGTGCTTTTACGTGCCACCGGTATGAGGGCCAGTCACACGGTACTGGCAACAGCCCCGCTCAAAAAGAAGTTTTTTACATGCCACCTGCACGGGAGCCAGTCCAGCGGCATTATCATTTAACATGTATTCTCCATGTTGGCATGAGTTGGACAGTTTGACCAGAGCTGGAAAGTAGGAGAGATGCACCAGATTCCAGTCTGATTTGGCTTGGTTTCTAGGGCTGGATGCCTTTCATAATACTAACCACTTTACAGAGTGAGCCAAGAGCCTTTTTACATGGCACCAGCACAGGTGCTTTCATGTGGCACCCACACAGGTGTTATTACATGGCACCAGCACGGGAAATTATGTGGCATCAGTTTGCATATGCGCACCAGTCTTCGTGCTTGTTCCCTTACTATTTGACAACAGATGTCAGTTTATTTACATCTCAGTAATTAAGCAGTTTAGCAAATGATACCAACAGATGTACCAACATTTTAAAAAATTAAGTACTGAGATTGATCAGTTGGATTGAGACACTTTGTGGCAGTGCCACTGACATGGTCATAGTGCAAAGACTGAAACAAGAGATGAAGGACCCACAATGACTGGCATCATGATCATCCATTACAATGAAAGTTAAAGGAAATATAGCAGAGAAGGGAAATGACAAGGGAGTTCCTATTGACATGATAGGAACCATAACAAAAAGAACTCAGAGTACAATGCAAATGGCATGCAGCTCGGGTTTGCAAGTCAAATCAAAACCAAAAAAGAAAGCTGTTTCTAGTGAGATAACTTCAGTTATTTTTAAGCAAATGTTGCATTCATCAACCTAGAAAAGGCTGCTGACGGGGTCCCCATGCTTAGTAGTTTAGTAAAGCTACAAGCAATGATAAAGTTAGGTTTGGATGAATGGATTTAGAGATCTCTGCAAGCTATACATGCTAAAATACAGTCGTGGTTATCCACGTGTTCAGTGAGAAATTTAGTGTGTATGTGTGTGTTTATAAAAATACATACACACACACAACCACAATAATAGCGGCAAGATCAATATATTTCCTTAAAAATGCAAGTGATGAATAGTTTGCACTATTTTGAGCCTATCACTCACTACAACATGTTATTTATTACAGAGTGGGATTCTGGAAGATTATGTTGAACACAACTAATAAGAGATTTCATAAATATGGACGGTAAGACAAACTAACCTGAAAACTCAAAGCCAGTAAAAGTTAAATGTGCAAAATATCCAGTTATGTGTGTGCGTGTGTGTGGACACGGACATGGCTGTGCAGTTGAGAAGTCTGCATCCTAACCACATGGTTTCAGGTTAGTCCCAGTGAATGGTACCTTGAACAAATGTTTTCTACTATAGTACTGAACTGACCTAAGTCTTGCAAGTGAATTTGGATGATGAAAACAGAGAGAAGCCCATCATGTGTGTGTCCATGTGTTGAGAGTTATAACTGAAGTCATCCAAAACAGTAGCATTCATTTCTTACCTCATGTCTGACCATGAGGAAATATTGCCTTGCTTGGGAACAGTTGAGGGTTAATGACAAGAGCAACCAACCATAAAAAATCTGTCTCAAATTTTACCTGACCCATGCAATTTATCAAAACAAGTTCATAATATTTTAGCCTTAAGTTGAAAAAAACTTATCACCTAGTTTCCTTACTGGACATTTTGAGCAATAACATTTACAAGAGTCTTTTAGCTAAGTGTAAGCCATTATACCTGGCGTTCCTCTATTTGGAGAAGCCCTTTGACATGAAACTATGCTCCATAGTTTCATGGCCTTCAAGAAAACTAGATGCAGATGAAAGACTTGCAATATTTGTCCAAACCATCTACAGAGACACCAGAAAGGTAATGAGAAGTGTCTGAAAGGGCTCTTCTCAGCCCCACCCCACCACAGAACAATTTAATGCTGACTGACCAAAGGAAACTCTACACTGATGACCTAATTCTTATAGTTAAATTTGTTTAGGAATTAGAAAAGAAATTCCAATGTGGAAAAAATGCCTCAGCTCAAGAGCCTTAAAGTAAATTTAGTAAAGACAAGACAAGACTTTAACCCTTTCAGATCTGGACCCGTGTCTAACTTTACCCTCTACCTAGGCTCCTAAGCAGAATAAAATAGTTGCACATACAGCTCAATAGTAAAGATTGCAGGAAAACTGATGGACAGAATCACATAAAAAATTCAGGATTTTAATAATAATAACAGACCTGTCTCTCAACTACTATATTTGTTCACCCAACTTGCTACTTTCCTCACACTTTCACCAGTTTGATTGTCCGAATCACTCATTACCATCCTAAGTGTAAACTCTTCATCCAAACCCAACTGCAAAAGTCTAGGAGTTTCTTGTTTACTGGACAAAGTGCTGGATTCATCATACACTTGTTTCATGCAAATTCGCCCCCCCCCCATTAAAAACGAAAGTAAAGAACAGCTATGGGGGACACCATTAACAATGAGTCAAAAACACAGTTGACTAAGTTTAGTACTTTATCTTTTTCTACTTGTTCATTATCGAGAATCCAGCAGAGATGACATGCAAGCTACTCCTATATGACAGCAGGAACACAACAGGACAGGGTTAATGTTATTTGGTAAGAGGTTATGTCTGATAAGTGGTAACAGAGTAGATAGATAAAGAATTCCATAAGGTGTACCGAATGTAAACTATGGATGTACAAGTTGGAATGGGATCACAGGTACAGACAGAGAAGAAAGATATTGTATATGACAAATGCACAGGAATATTTAGCAGCAAGAACTCTGGTGGAATAAATTCTCTTAAAGCTCAGAAGGCCCGATACAAGTAGCTGATAGCTTCTGTTACCTATGTGACCTAATTAGCAATGGAAAAGTTTTGAAAGCATAGTAAGTAGGCAGAGTAAGAATGAGGTGGAAAAAGCTATTACTTCCACTGGAAACAAAGGAGTGGTAAGTGGATTATATGACAGCTGTGTATAAAGTATAATGTTGTATGCTAACAAAAGATGTGTATCTCATGTGGAAAACTTGTAAAGGCTGGAATTAAATAAGGCCAATATTCTTTGCTGGGTGTATGTTAAGGGTACAGGAATGATGTAGCATGAATAAGCTAACAGAGAAACCAGATTTAAGAGGAATTAGATGATGTGCACAAGAGAGAAGGCTATGTTGTTACAGATATGAAGGAAGACAGTTGGGTAAACAAGTAGTAGGCAATCCAAGTGAAAGGAACCTGTGGAACGAGAAGGGCAAGGAATACCTGAGAGGAAGAAGTGGACAAAGTTTAACCTCAAGATTGTGAATTTCATAAAGGAAGAGGCGTTACAGCAAGTGGTGATGCATTGTGCAACAGAAAGCCCATCCAACTCATGAAAACATCAACATTAGCATTTAACATCCATGTTCAATGCTGGCATGGATTGGACAGTGTAACAGGATTCAATTTGTCCAAGAACTGCATCATACTCCAATGTCATCTTTAGTATGATTTCTACAGTTGTATGCCCTTCCTAATGCCAACCACTTTACAGAGTGTACTGTGTGCTTTTCCACACACACACACACACATCCCTATAGCACCAGTACAAATGAAGTCATCATGAAGCTTTCAACTCTAAGATCACTTTCAACTGAGTGAGGCTACAGTAGAGAGGGAGACATCTTTATGCTAAGAAACAAGAGGCTACAGTATGAAAAAAGGGACCAGAACTGAACAGATTTATTACCACAGAGGAGCTATATAGCTACTCACATTATAGAAGAGTGGCAGAAAGTAACTAAGTTGGAACTGGAAAAAGATAAATTAAGTGGTGTAGTGTCAGGGTAGAGGCAAGTTACAAGGTAAGTTAGAAATGAGCAGGAGGAGGAGAAAAACAGGGGTACAGGTGAGTATAAGTTGTAAAGGTGTATGGGAAAGTGAGAAAGGACTAGCGATGGGGAATAGATTAAAAAGTGAATACAATGATGAACTCAAGTAGAGGAATGAATAAGGAATGTAGAGGTGACAAACGTAGAAATTGGACAGGGTTGAGGGGTGGATGTAGTGAATGGTGGGAAAATGTGGATGTAATAAATGATGTGTATAAGTGTGGGTGCAGGGCTGTGATATTTATTCCTTAAAATATATAACTCACACTAAGTATTTGGGAACTGATTTAGCTAAAATCTTGCAAGGGCACAGGTGTGGCTTGCTTCCCAACCACATGGTCCAGGATTCAGTCCCACTACACGGTACCTTGCACATATTTTTTTCTACTATAGCCTCAAACCAACCAAAGCCTTACGAGTCGATTCCTATCGACGGAAATTGAAAGAAACTCGTCGTATATATGCATACAGATATCTGTCTGCCTACCCCCACCGTTGCTTGACATCTGGTGTTGGTAGGTTTGCCTCTCCGTAACTTAGCGGTTTGGTAAAAGAGGCCGATAGAATAAGTACCAGGCTTTAAATATATACTGAGGACGATACATTCGACTAAAGATTCTTCAAGGTGGTACCCCAGCATGGCCACAACCTAATAGCTGAAACAGGTAAAAGATAAAAGTGGTACTCCGCAACCTTTTTTTTTTCATTTGCAGTACACTTATATTTTCGAAATTCGACGGCACACCTGAACTAAAAATACAACTAAAAGTATAAGGGAAAAAATTATATCCAGGTTAAACTGCGGCACACCTAACATCGCCTCGTGGAACACAGGTTGCGGAGCACTGCTCAAGCATGTATATTATTTTCACATTAGCAATGGGCTGGATACCCTACAAATTTAGATATTTTGTCTGAGAAAGGTTGATGCAGCTACTTTTGCGGACATACCATTCTTTACCAACCTTAGAACCAAGTCAACATCAATTTTCAGAAAATGACTTTTCTAGGAAAACATCCATATGGGTTAGCTGTGCTGTGACCGAGAACCCACACGCCAGCAGTTGGTAAGTCGTCAAGCACAACCTCAAGGGCAATATATATATATATATATATATATATATATATATATATATATATATATATATATTACACACACATGTACAAAAAGGAGTAACAGTAACTTCGAAGCTTCAATAATGAGCCAATGAGCAAGGCTACGTGGTCACACAACCTACTGGAAATAACAGCCAAATCTCCTTCAACTCACACCCTACCGTTACACAAAGATAATATAGTCCTACATGTCCCTAAAAAGGCGGGAGTACCATAGCTGGAATGATCATATAACTGCATGATCATGGTTGACAGGGGCTAAACAACAACACTTCAGCGATTATATTTGAATGTCCCTCATGTCAACTAAAACATAATTAAAAACAGTGAGACTAAAATACAGCAGCCGACTGAAGTGTTTAAAAATGTAAACGTTGATTATTATACATCGTCAAGTGGGTGTTTTTAACGTGCTGGATTTAAAACAAGAGTACAACAAACTATCCAATATATTGACTCATAGTTCCAATCAACTGAACCTCACAGATTCCTGAAATAGTAGTCAAAGCTAATTAATCCGAAGCCTGCAATTTGTTTCCTCCAAGAAGCGGGAATTAATATTAATCGTGTTATAAGGCAAAACCCGAAACGAAGTATCAAGTAACAAAACAAAGTTATCTTGCAATGAAAAAAATTTTTTTTTTTTAATCAGCTTTTAATTCCCCCCAATGCACACTCACCAAAAAGAAGTAGAATAAAAACCAGAAGACAACAAAACTATATTCCGCAAAATTAATACTGAAAGTCACATATAGGTATGAAAATATTGCTGTTATCTTTAAAAATAGTATCATAAAATTAGTGACGGAATCACACACACACTAGATATATATATACATATATATGAAAATATTATTGCTGTAATCTTTAAAAATATTTGTATGAAATTAGTGACGGAATCACACACACACACATATACATATATACATATATATATATATATATATATATATATATATGGCTGGATGTATATATTTAGGTGTGTGTGTATATATATATATATTCGTTTAATAACTAATTATATCACGGTAATTTCGACTGCTAGCGTTGAATAAAAACTGAGTTTACAAATAAATATTATATATATATATAAGCTATATACACATACACACACACACACATCAACATTAACTACATAGAAATGTTTCTTCCACTCCAAAATGTGGTCGCAATGCTAACATAATAAACTTAAATAAACTGCTGCTACAACTGTGTTTCGCAACAACAACCCAAGCTATTAAACAGCAGTCACGCTTCATTTACTTACACAAAATATGAACTAATTTGTTTATATATCGATATTATTTGCCGAAATAGCAAAAATAAAATAATAATAATAATATTATCTTCGAGTCTTGGAAACATTTCTTTAATTTAGAGGCGATCGTTTATAGTATTCATAACAAGATCACTTATCAAAGTTGATTTGGGAATCATTTTATAAGCACAAGAACCTGTTTAATATACAAGAATAAATAAATAAACGAAAGAAACGGTACCAAGGTCAGGTAAATAAATACAGCCCTCATGAATGTTACAGTGATTATTATTATTATTAAATAGTAAAAGTTTGTTTTTCTTGTCAAGAGTTAAAGGCAGAGAGTGTTTCTAGTTACAAAATAAAAAATGAAATACAAATAAATCCGAAATCACTCACCGAGTACATATACATTTTTCCCTTTCTTCTTAATGTATCAAATTGTAAAATAGAAAGACAATATATTTAAAAAAAAAAATAAATAATTTACAATAAAAGTTAACAAAGACAGTATTCAGGTCTCCATTTTGTTTGGAAGAAGAATGTTTCTCCGGTTACCTCCCTTTTTCAGTGGAACTCTTCATCTTTTAAGATGAATGTCTATTTCAAGACTTGGAGAGAATCCAACTGTGATCGTTATTGTTGTTTAACTCGGTCAATTTTGATTCAACAAGCCTATGATCGAATACCTTCCAAAGTGACCACCCCAGTTTAATATATTAGCCAATATATCCGGGTTTTTTTTTTTTTTAAGGCAGTGTTGTCACAATTCTTTCTATTATAGTTAGGAGGTCCCTACTCGACTGATACTTATTTACCGACCCCGAAAGGGTGAAGAGCAAAATCGACCGCGGCGTTATTTGAAGTTGAAATAGATAGACGAAAGGTCGATTCTGCCAGCTCGCTGCTTTAATATTATATATGATAATGAGGGATATATGTAGCTGTTATTTCTTGCAAAGTCGAGCCAGGGGTGAATAAAAGGTCCCTCTTGTTGCTTCCGATGCTGTGGTTTTTCATGTAGTAATCCCTTCATGGTTTATAATTTTATATAGTAGTTAGAAATAATCAAAAATAACACTAAAAAAAATTCCACTTTAAAAACCACATGATTAATCTAAGCTTATTTTCGACGAATTCAAAATGAGATTTTTTTTCCTCTCTCAATTACTTAAGACTGATCTATTTCAAATAATGATTCCATTTTTACAGTCACATGGCTAAGGGAGAGGGAGGAGGACAGTTGTCAGTGTCCAGGTCAGTATTTGGTACTTTATTTTGTAGTATTTGTTTCAATTCTTTACATCCTGAATCCAAATCCCGAAAATCAAATTTGCCTTTCATCTTTCCGACCTTAAGCAAAGTTGACCTGGGAAGTAGGAACTGCCTATTGCTTTGCTTTTATCAATCCTGGAGGAATGAAGTCAAAGCTGAGCTTGGAGTGATTTGAACTCAGAAAATAAAAGAACTGGAACAATACTACGATGCGTTTTGTGCGACGTTTTATCGATTCTGGCAATCCAGACCCATTTCTTTTATGTGTAACAAGGACAATAACTGAAATTACAAAAACTAAAAGTAGTGAATAAATCTCACGGTGGCTTCGGCTGATAACCAGCTCTGTCCGACGTGCAGCAAAAGCTATTCGACATAACTACACAAGTCAGCGATGCTCGGACACTGAACGAGTGCATGCAAAAGGATTTTGTCGCTTTACGCGCATCTCCAATAGGCTCAGCGAACAAAACTCACATGCCCGCAAAACTGGCGATACCTTACTACTACTACCAGACTAGGGAACTATGGACGTTGTTCATTAGTCATTGGGCTGAAATCTTTTGGAAAAGACTGCTCAAGTGACCTTCATTGACGTCCAAGTTTTTCCTCGGAGAACATTGCTGTTCTTGCCCAACACTAATCCGTGACAGATTACAAGGATTGATATACCATCGACCACATTACCCGAATGATAGAAAACTAAGCACCTGACAACATTACAGATGTCAGGTAGCCAATCATGGTATTCAGTTGACGCAGGACCGCAGCTTTGTTAAAAAATTAGGAACTGTGGGAAAATATATCTGGCGAACAACTGCATACTGTCCAAGAATTTCTGATAATTAGCAGACATATGGTGAGGCAGTTACAGCATTCCGAGTCCCCACTGCAGATGTTGTTGACAACAGATGCAATCTCTGACCAGTAGAACATGTCCCTTCCATAAAGAACAAAAGGGCAGATATTACAATTTGGTCAGGTAAAGCTGGAACAAAGTACAGCGGTTAAGCAGTTTATAAAAAATAAGTAAAAAAAAAAAAAAAAAGATATATTCCTCACAAGCATTGTTTACCTCCTTAATATGTTTGTCGTGCTCCCTGAGGCAATCGAGCAACAATTGCATCTGGGCTCTCCTGTTCTGATCATATTTCTCAAATTTTTTATTTATCTTTTCCTCCAGGTCTTTGGACACCATTTCACTATTCTTGCATGCGTCAGATACCTTCTTACGATGTTCCCGAAGACGATCTTGTAATACCTTAATCTGAGCTTCTCTGTTTTCCTTATTTAATTCCAAACTCCTGCGAAGTTTTTCTTTTGTAGATTTGGAAAAGGTGTTGTTTTCTTCTTGAGCTTTCTGAAGAACTTGCTGTGCTCGTTCTTTCTGCAGTTGTTCCAATCTCTGGGTTTCTAGAGACTCTCTTCTCTTCTGAGCTTTCTTTAACTTATCAGCAATAGCCTCCTGGGTGAGAGACCGAGTCTCCTTGGGAGGAGAACCAGGCTTATGAGGGGTATAATTTGATGCAGGCTTCAAAATAACTTCATAAGCAACACCACCAGTACTTTCCTTGGCCTTTTCTGCAGACATGTCTTTAGTTAAAAGGAAGCAGTCACACTGAAGGCACTAATAACTATTCACTTTTAGTCTTCCTTCGGTCCAGCTCCAACAATACCTGCCCAGTTCTCCTATTTAAACGTCTGGTTCCAGCCAGACTCTGTCAAGACACCCATGATGATAGCCAGCAAAGCCCCGTTTCGCCTGGTATCGAGTTATTCCCGTCACGTCAGCGTCCCTCATTGTGATGTCAACAACATCCATTTTCGTGGTATTGGACTCTATCGTATGGCAACATCTCTGCCTATGTTGACGTGGCTTTTCCGCAGCCCGTCAACAAATCGCTAGTTTCTGCAGCAGGGCTCAAAAACCAAAACGTACAGTAATAGAGGAGAAGGGACACCACTGAGGTGGTTACAATGAACGGTGATGCGGCTTCTGAAAACAGGACCAAAACCAGCGCCACGGAAGACAACCAACAAGTGGATTAGAGTCCCGATCGAAGTTAGTTTTATTACTCTTTTTACTTGCGATATATCGACTGATGTGGAGGTTGACTAATCAAACACGCGGACATCGCAGTTCTGATTAGTTACCAGACGACACGCAGACATCTTTGCAAGCACACTGCCAAAATCTCAAACAGCAGAGTTATGTACCGATAATAATAAAATTAAAACGAAAATTAGAAATGTTCCGTTGTTTTTCTTTCGTTTTTTTTAACCTATGTATTTTAAATTTAATAATATATTAATGATTCTTTTATAGAACGGTGGATCTCGAACCAGATAAAGCTATAAATGATTTCAAATTTTGGCACAAGACCAGAAATTTCAGGAGAGGGCTTAAGTCGATTACATCAACCCTAGTGATCAACTGCTACTTATTTTAATGACCCCGAAAGGATGAAAGGCAAAGTCCACCCCGGTGAAATTTGAACTCAGAACGTAAAGACAGATGAAATGCCACTAAGCGTTTTGCCCGGCGTGCTAACGATTCCGCCAGCTCGCCAACTTAAATAAAACTATAAATACTGAGGTTTAAAAAAAACAAACCTTTAGACAGAAATGGTCGAAGGCTGCCCAAGGGACTCGAACCCACAACATATAAACATGACAAGCGTTCGTACCACTGGACCAAAGCAATCTTCCCAATTTCTCTAAGTTTATGAATTCTTATAATGTCCTCAACATCGATGAAATTAATAACTGTTCCTAAGTTACACACAAAGCCAACGTTATATCGACTGGTACTTTACTTCATCGACCCCAGAGGGATGAAAGACAAAGTGGACATTAATGGGATTTGAACACAAAATGTAAAAAGACAAAAGAAATACTGCAAAGCATATTTCGCCTGACGCTTTAACTGTTGTTTCCGATTTAGGCACAAGGCCAGTAATTTTAAGAGAGGTGGGTAAAATTGATTAAATCAACTT
>NC_142948.1:24050780-24060780 GCF_046866305.1 Octopus bimaculoides | reverse complement strand
CAAGGCGGTGCCCCAGTATGGGCGCAGTCAAATTACTGAAACAACTAAAAGATATTCCTGGATGAAATATCATTAATTATGTGGCTGCCTGCTCAAAGCAGACCAGAGATAAAGAAAAATATTAAACAAAGAACTTTTTCATCAGTTAGAATTTAAAAAGATATTTTACAGTTACAGAGGCATGGTTGTGTGGTTAAGAAGCTTGCTTCGCAGCCACATGGTTCAATCCTACTGCACAGCACCTTGGGAAAGGTGTCTTCTACAGCCCAGGTCAAACCAATGCTTTGAGTGGATTTGGTCTACAAACTGTGTGGAAGCCTGTCGTATATGTATAGGGCTGTGAGTCAGAGTGCGTTAGCCCCCCTCCCCACAATGCTTGATAACCAGTGTTGGTTTGTTTACATCATTGAGACTTAGTTCTGCAAAAAGATACCAATGGAATAGTACCATCACCCTCATTTAATGTATGTTTTCCATGCTGGCATGCAAAATGACGGCTTGACAGGAACTGGCAAGGTACACCAGGTTCTATAGTTGGTTTTGGATTAGTTCCTTCGGCTGACTGGCCTTCTGGAAAGACTTCTGCTCCGCCACCACTTTCTCCCAAATTTGTTTATTTAAATTTTTTTTCTTCTTTTTTTGCCAAAAACCCTCGTTTTCGGAAAATTGCCCAAAATCGGTATTGTGAAATCCGCTCCCCACCCCAAAAAATTCTTCAATTTTGACTTATTTTCCCAACACTAACCCTAACAGTAACTACAGAAATGTTTTGAAATTTTTGTCCAAATCATAATGTCCGTATTTTGCCGCATATTTACAAAAAAAGAAAGAAAAAAAAATTCTTAAAAATCATACAAAAATTTTTTTCAGAATCATAATCTCCATATTTTTCCGCATTTTTGCAAAAAAAAATTTCTGAAAAAAGTAAAAAATGAAGGAAATGGAGGGGGGGGGGGGGGGGTTAAAAATGCAGATTTTGCCAATTTTTTTTCAAGATTCGTACTCCCCGTAGCCAAAAAGGGGAGGGTCTGTGTCGAAAAAAAATATTTTTAAGTGTGGTTGGGGGGGGGCGGCGGAAGTTTCGCCATCCTTCCTAACGGCAACCACTTTACATTGTGTACTGGGTGCTCTTTATGTGGCACCTTGGTTGTAGGGTCTCGATTCTGTTGTGGTAGGCACCGAGGTTGATTTGTTCAAGTAAACCATTCAAGGCAGCAGTGCCCCAGCATGGCTGCAGTCCAATGATCGAAATGATGTTAAATGATGATTATGAAACGCGCGCGCACATGCACACACACATAAAAGGAAGTCATAAGTGCACTAAACGGTGGCAAGTTCCTGAAGAGCCATGCCTATAGTCTGGTTTCCTTGGTCGTTGTATTTCACTTCATTTTAACATCGTGAAAGTAGCAGCGAATGCAAGAATCTGATCAGGTCGACTTGACTTAACCTTGACACTTCAGTTGTACTCTGATGACAATAATGCTAATAGGAACTTTAATTTTGAACACACACAGAGGTACACAAACACACAGTGTTTTAAAATTATCAATACATACTTAAAAAGATTCTTTTAAATGTGCTGATACTAGTTTCAAAGAAACTGGATATAACTATATTTCTTTATATAAAACTAGCAGAGCCACCCGGCGTTGCCCGGGAATGAAATTGTTGCTTATTGGTACTTGGAAACTTTTACGATAATTAAAATGGGGATTAAATGAAAAAAATTCACATAGCGAATATACCACGTTATTGTTTCACTGTTTATATACACAGATATACATTGACGCATGTCAGTCGAAAAGTGAAAGTGTAATAGTAATACTTACTTTAACACTCAATGGTTTTACACTTTTGTATATGACATGTACATACTATTCATGTAAGTACTTCTTCATATACTGTCGTATGTCTTGCCATGTTTATCACTGAGAATGTAGAGGTTCTTTTCATCTCCAACTCTAAAACATCCAACATACAGCTGACCATGTGAGAAGCAAGGTTGAAGGAGGTTAAGTCCCACCACCTTTAGAGATTGACCTTGTGATTTGTTGATAGACATTGCAAAGCTAAGTTTAACCGGAAACTGCAGTCTCTTGAACTGAAAGGGGAGATCATTTGAAATGAGAGGTATCCTTGGAATGAAGACATTCTCACCCATCATGTTGCCTGTAATTATTGTTGCTTCCAACAATAATTTTAACAACCAACCTTGTTCCATTGCAGAGTCTGGGTGCATCAAGGTTTCTTAATAGCATTATGGGAGCACCTATTTTCATGATCAGAATGTGTGGTGGAAATCCTGGTGGCTGAAGTGAATTGAAGAACTCCACTGGGTAATGTGTTGCCTGTTGTTGATCAGGGACAGAGTTAATTGATCTGTATGAACATTCAGGTCCTGGAAGCTGAGTTAACAAATTTAAATTCAGCTTGTCTACAGAATCATTCCTTGGTGCCAGAATTGTTCTTTCACATAGCCACTTGTGACTTTTGTAGTTTGTAGCAATGTTTGGAAACAGCTTGCTCTTTAGTTCTTCAAGGGAGGCAGTCATATTGCCACATGGGAGATGATGCAGATTATCTTCTGGATCTTGTGGAAGTTTTCCATTTCCAATGTCAAGTAACTTGTTGGAGAACTGTGCAGCTAACTGGTCACCATGAATGTGAACCCTCATGTTGGTTGTCAGAGTAAGCTGCTTGACATGTTGCCAGATATATGAGTACTTGATGCAAGCTCTCAGCTCATCCGCCCTGGTTCCTCTGGGAACGACAGGCAGCGTTTGCCTGAAGTCACCAGCAATGAGGAGGGTGACACCACCCATGATCTTCTTATTGTTTCTGAAGTCTTGTAGTGTTCTATCAAGTGCTTCAAAGGCTGCCTTATGGGACATTGTTGCCTCATCCCAGACAATGAATTTGGCATCTGTAAGGAGTTTTGCTAACGCTGTATTCTTTGTTATGTTGCATAAAGGAGATTCATTTTGGATGAGGTTCAGAGGCAGCTTGAATGTTGAATGGGCTGTTCTTCCACCTGTTAGGAGGGTGGCTGCAATTCCAGAGGATGCAACAGCCAGAGCAATCTTCTTCTTCTGTCTCACCTTGGCAAGGAGCAGGTTGATCAATAATGTCTTTCCTGTGCCTCCAGGAGCATCTAAGAAGAAAACCCCACCAGTGTTATTGTCCACAGATGTAAGAACTTGCCAGTATACCTCCTTTTGATCCTGTACCAGAATTGGTTCCTTTTCATTGACAACTGCTTGCAAACTTTCCATGTTGTATGATGTTTCCCTGATTAGCTCTTGTGCTAATCTGTATTGAACATCTCTGACAGAAGGAGCTGGAAGACCATAGATTTCAAGTTTGTTTCCACCCAGTGATTGAACCTTGTCGTCTATTAATTGTAATGTTTCATTGAAGATGTCATCATTGAATGTGACATCACCGTCACACTGATATTGAATTCTTTGAAGAATGTCTTCAGAAAGCAGTATCGAAGGTGCCAGAAAAAAAAAAAAAACTTCAGCAACAGGGAAACATAAAACCGTACTTCTGTTAGTAAATGATGAAATTACTTACATCAGTAAATGTGAACTTGTTAGCGAATGAAAACGTAAACTTTCATTGAGAACAGTAACGATTGAAGTTGAAGTGAGGTTGAAGCGAAATTTGTCACTCAGTGAACCAAAGAGCCAGTATCGAAGGTGCCAGAAAAAAAAAAAAACCTCAGCAACAGGAAAACACAAAACCGTACTTCTGTTAGTAAATGATGAAATTACTTACATTAGTAAATGTGAGCTTGTTAGCGAATGAAAACGTAAACTTTCATTGAGAACAGTAACGATTGAAGTTGAAGTGAGGTTGAAGCGAAATTTGTCACTCAGTGAACCAAAGAGCCAGTATCAAAGGTACCAGAAAAAAAAAAAAAACCTCAGCAACAGGAAAACACAAAACCGTACTTCTGTTAGTAAATGATGAAATTACTTATATTAGTAAATGTGAACTTGTAAGCGAATGAAAACGTAAACTTTTATTGAGAACAGTAACGATTGAAGTTGAAGTGATGTTGAATCGGAATTTGTCACTCAGTAAACGAAACAGCAACACAAAATCGTACTTCTGTTAGTAAATGATGAAATTACTTACATCAGTAAATGTGAGTAAACATTTAGTGCGAACAGTAATGATTGAAGTTAAAGTGAAGAAAAAACTATGGCTACCGGAAGTTGACATTGAGGAACCTTTTTAAAGAAGTGAATCTTAAATATAAAGCAATATTATTTATTTTTAATTAAAAAAATCAAATGAAGAGCCTAAGATTCATCCGAGGTCAAATTATTCACGCATCACAAGTATGGAAGCATTTGGTGAAGTCGATTTCACGTGAAAAGCGATTACACACACATCTCTGTTTTATATATAGTATAGATATATAATCACGTAACTTAGCGGTTCAGCAAAAGAGACCGATAGAATAAGTACTAGGCTTACAAAGAATAAGCTCTGGGGTCGATTTACTCGACTATAAAGGTGGTGCTCCAGCATGGCTGCAGTCAAATGACTGAAACAAAGTAAAAGAGTAAAAGACATTTTAATATAATGTGTAAGTATACACACACACACACTAGATGAGTATCCCGTCGTTGCCGGGTATTTTCACAATAGAATGCCTTGTCAGACTTTCGGAATAGCACATCCACGCAAGAGGGATTTTCTCCGTGCCGATGGAGATTTTTAAATTTGCTTTTCACCACTCCTGCAAATGATGGGGGGGGGGGGGGGGGGGGGGGCTTTTCAGTAATAAAAAATTTTGAAAACTATGAAATGCCCCTTCCCCCGCCTTCTGGGCCGATTTTGTCCACCTTTTTTTTTTTTTTTCACTACGCACTTAAAAACAAAGGAGATGCCTTTCGGTGAAAGAGAAAAAAATAAATTCTAATTTATGATTTTTTTCCCCAGCCCCTGCCCTTCCCCACTCAGTACCGATTTGGGGCTTTTTTTTTTCTTCTTTTTTTGCACTACGCACTTAAAACGATGGGAGAAGCCTTAAAGTTTACAAAAAAAAAAATTGGAAATCGGCGATGACTATTACAATCCCCACTTGCTCTATTTTTAAACAGAAAATGAAACGTAATTTAAAAACAATAGTGAAATTCATTTTTTTTTTTAATGTTTTAATTAACCCCACCCGCCCCCACCATAAATCCAAAAGTTTCGGCTTTTTTTTTCAAAATATTTTTTAATCAGTTTTAATATACGGATAGTCCGAAGCCGCAATTTGCTTTAGTTTATAATTTCAACATAATTTTCAGACGAAAAGGCGTGTGATTTAAGGGAGATTAAGCTGTTGTTTCTAGCACATCCCACAACCATTTGGCACCGTCCTCGTTTCCTTGTCACTGACATGTCTTGATGTTTTCCAATATTTTTCTCCCCGTAAACACGTTTTATGAAATGATGCGATGGTCGACTGCTAAGTTACGGGGACGTAAACACACCAGCATCGTTTGTCAAGCTATGTTGGGAGGACATAAAAACAGGCATAAAAACAAACAATATGCAATACATAGAAGTCAAGTCCCCTTGTGAAAAAGCATTGGTATAATATCCTAAGCAGGGTGCCACATAAAAAAAACATTGGTGTGGGTGCTGGCGCCAAGTATAAAGCACTGGCACTGTTAAAAATACCCAGTACGTTCTCTTAAGTGATTGGTATTAGGAAGGGCATCCAACTATAGAAATAAAGCTAAAACAGACTAGGGATACTGGTATGGCTCTTTTCTTTGCCATTCCTATCAAGCCATCCAACCCATACCAGCATGGAAAACAGAAGTTAAATGTTGATGATCTTTTTTTTTTTTTTTTTTTACAAGTGTTTGGTTAAATTATGAAAAAAAAAGAACTTAAATGAATCAGTGATCAATAGAGTATGAGAAAGGTAAGTGTCATTCCAAGACTCCAAGTTGTCCTGAGCATTGTGGATGGTCACAGTGGTATGCTTTTGTGGTAGAAGCAGAATTTTCAATCATTTGCCAACCTGTATTATCACAGATCAATTCATAGTAAGCGTAACAAACGGTTCACAATTGAATGTATCGAGTTATACAGGACCAGTGATAAACACAGATGTATTTAATATATTAATTTTACTTTGCACTGAGCCCACACGTTTCCTTATTATCCATGTTCACTATCATAATCACACCCCTTCCCTCAACCAAATATATCCAACCACCAGAAAATTAGGTACATTTGTTTTTATTTAGTCAAGTTTGCTTGATTGATTGATTCGTACAGAAACTACGAAAGTTACAAAGATCAAAGATGTTTTGGGGGTTTTTTTTTTTATCAATAATTAACAAACAATAGAAATCAATCCTATTAATTTCTCAAAACTGGTCGGTTTTTTTCTTTTGTAGTTTTTTTTTTTTTTTCAGGAGGTCATTAAGATATAGGGTGACTGAGCGAATGAGTTACAGGTTATAGGAAAAATAAAATACAAAAGAAACATGGGTTAAATGCAAAATGAAGCCAGTTGCCCAAAGTCTGAGCATAAAAAAGTGCCAATCACTTATAGTGGAGGGAAGTTGTGGAAGAGAGAAATCCAGGAAAACATGGGACGAAGTACTGAAAGCCAATCTCAAAATGCTGAGCCTCATGAAGGAGATGACAGAGGACCACGATATGTGGTGCATTGCTATACTTGATAAGACCCACCCACCACAACAGAATTGAGATCCTAAAACCAAGGTGCCACATAAAAAGCATTGGTGTGGGTGCTGGTACCACATAAAAAGCATTGGTGTGGGTGCTGGTACCACATAAAAAGCATTGGTGTGGGTGCTGGTACCACATAAAAAGCATTGGTGTGGGTGCTGGTGCCACATAAAAAGCACCTGGTACATTGTGGAGTGGTTGGCATTAGGAAAGGCATTATTTACATTTGACAGATATCTGTCCTCATCTTGTTTGCTGTTAACATTTCGGCTGATATACCCTCCAGCCTTCATCAGATGTCTTGGGGAAATTTCAAACCTGGGTTCTCATTTCTAAGGTATTTTTCGATTTATTATTATTCAGTTCAATGCCTGGAATTGAACTCAGAATCTTGGGGTTAGTAGCCCACACTCTTAACCACTCTGCCATATGCCCGCGGGCTTATGGTGTAGTGGAATGAGAACCCAGGTTCAAAATTTTCTCAAGACACCTGATGAAGGCTGGAGGGTATATCAGCCGAAATGTTGTGTTAACAACAAACAAGATGAGTACAGACATCTGTCAAATGCAAATAATATACATAATTCCTCATCTCTTAAATATAGAACTGTATTATTAGGAAGGGCATCTGGTCATAAAAACCAAGCCAAAATAGTCTATTGAACCTGGTGAGGTTCCTGGCCTTGCCAGTTCCTGTCAAGCTGTTTAACCCATGCCAGCATGGAAAACAGATGTTAAATGTTGATGATGTTGATGGTATATACATGTAAGTGTGCAAGCACGTGTTACTTCATTACATGACAGTTGTAAACAAATGTTGCAATCATGCATGGGTGTACATTTCCAGTTTTCCATGAAAACCTATCTGACCAATATTAGGTTGCTTGGAAACAAGTCAGAGTTGGCAACAGGGAAGGTATCCATTTGTAGAAAACTTGCTTCAATGAATTCCATCTAACTCCTGCATGAAAAAGTGAACATTAAACAAAGATGATGATAAAGCAATTAATAAAATATGTTTATCAGCAACAGAGGCAGTATTAATATATAGAGGTAATATTTCTCTTAGGATTAATTATCCAACGCTCTAGAACTGATAAATATCTAAATACTTAATCCTTTTAGTAATCAGAAGTATCCTTCAACAGGTGAACAGCCATGTTGATTTGAGGAAGGGAACAACCAATTATATTGATTTCAATACTCAACCGGTCTCTATTTTATCAACCCAAGAAGCTGACCGTAGCAAGATTTGAACTCATAATATATGTAGCTAAACCCCACAAGACATTTTGTCTGGCGTTTTAATGTTCTTTTCAATCAATTCAACTACAAAGAAACTAAAACACTATAGAACTACATTCATGTTCATCTACATATAAATATTTTCTATCAGATTTATTGTTGATTACAATAGTTTGTTGTGTGAGAGACATTTCAAGACTGACTGCAAAACAATAGAAATATGTTCACACACACACACATTTCTTTCAAATATCTTTCAAAATATCGGTCACGATAATAAAGATCATATCTGATTGTATTTTACATTATTGTATGTAATCATACATAACAAAATATACCTACACACACACACACAAACATATACCATGTATGATGGTATGTAAAATACTTTTTCCTTCAAAAGAATGTTGCAAAAAGAGAAAAAAAAAACAGGTGCTACATGGGAAATTTGAGTCTATGTAACATACTTTAATGCACTAAACAACTTTTTCTAGAATAGGCATGCAGAAATCTGGGTGTGTTTAATATGCCCATGCATCCAAAAAGGAACTATTTTTTACTTGTTTCAGTTACTGGGCTGGGGTTGTGCAGAGGCACTTGCCCTGAAGGGTTTAGTTGATTGACTCAACCCCAGTACTTATTGTAACAGTCTCCTTTTGCACTGCTACTAAGCTATGGGTACGCAAACAAATGAACACCAGTTGTCAAACAGAGGAGAGGATAACCACTGCTTGATAATGCACATACGTGTGCCCACACAGACAGATTCACACTACAGGTTTCTGTGCAGTTTCCATCTACTAAATTCACTCACGAGGTATTGGTCAGCTCAGGGCTATTGTAGAAGAGTTGTGCAATGGGAGTGAAACTAAAGTCACATTGTTGCAAATCAAACTGGTAAACTGCATAGCTATGCCTGCACTTATAAATGGATAATAACTTCAAATGCAGACTACATCCAATCCATACAGACACTGAACAGAGTGGGAGCCAAGACACAACCCTGATAGCCCCCAAATCTAACTGGGAAGAAGTGAGATGTTGAGCCCCTAATCTGAGCTGTGCTCACTGTTGCATCAGCCCAACCAGTTGGGGAGGCATACCTCACAGCTCCAGTATCCTCTAAAGTACATCACTGTAGAACAACTTGCAATAGGATGCCTTGTAGAAGTCAACACTAAATAGAAAGTCTTGCAGAAGTCAACATAATCTGCAAGCACCTCCTACCAAGAACTCCGTCTGCGTTCGATGAGTTCATGGAGAGATAGGATCTTGTTAGAAATCGACTTCTTTTAGCATGAACCCTGACTGTGTTGACCATTAAGAAGCAAGCTATTATCTTGTAGGCTACCATTTCGCTAGCAACAAAGGGAGTACAGGATGACAGTCAGCCAAAACTTTTGCTAGGCTGTCTCTCTTCTTTCACCTCTTTGTGGGGTTAATAATCTTAATCTTTAGTTACAGTTTCTCATTGAAACTACATAATAGGCAGAATTGTCAGAGATTTGGCTGCTATTTCTACCAGGTCTAGCTACCATGTAGAGGTCTCAACTTAATTTTCCTTCAAATATTTGCATTTCAAAAATTTAACAATCTTTTCCATAAATCAGCTATTGTAAAAATTTTATACGATGACCTCACATTTTCTATGTATGTGTGTGTACCTTAAAAGACGTCAACTATCACAACACACACCTTCACTCACTCACTCTACCTCTCTTTCTCATACACACACATGCGCATGCACACACATCCATTTCATATATCTTCTTTCAATTTCTGCTCTCTGCAAATAACATTTTTACGGATAACCACTGCTTACAAAAATAGGGATTAATGTATAATTTCACTCACTCACTCTCTCTTTTTCACCCACTTTCTCTCTCACATTCACACACACAAGTGTGCGCGCACGCACGCACACACACACACGTCCATTTCATATATCTTTCAATTTCTGCTCTCTGCCAATAACATTTTTACAGATACAACTTACAAAAATAGGGATTAATGTATAATTTCTTTCTATGTTCATAAT
>NC_142948.1:24013280-24045780 GCF_046866305.1 Octopus bimaculoides | reverse complement strand
ATCTGCTCGAAGTCTCGCCTTGCACACACAATTTTCACGCCTTCAGTATATCTTCAATCCATCTGCATTCTTCTTATTTTTTTGTGTATATGTAATTATGTAATTTTCTTGAGTGACCACTTTGATTTTTCCTTTCTCTGAAGTTATGATATTGCAAGTAATCATGTTGATGGGTAGGTGTATGGAATAAATGATATGTCCCGCATTATGACGACATAACTTCATCTGCATAACTGGCCCATATGGCGTACCTCACCAACTGACACTGCTTGCTGTGCCTGTCCACTATCTATTAGTAGTGGAACAGCCCACTTCTTTCTTGGGGGTGTCTGCCACAACAATAAATTTAATTCGATTTGCTTGAAAATCTTTGTTCGTAAACTGTTCAGCACAGATACTCAAGAGATAGAGAGAGGGGGAATTAAAGAAAGGAAAAAAAGAATATCTAAAACTGTCCAATGTCAATTTTAATTCTAAAGTGATTATTCTAAACTTTCCCTCAAAAATCACATTTAAGAGTATTTGGGGACAAATTGGTCAGCGATTAATTGACCTGGGGCTGAATCGATCAACGATGAATTGACTAGGGACAAATTAACCAATGACGAATTGTCCTAGCACCCATTATAATGCCTTAGTCCACTTCAGCAGCTGTAAAAGACAAACAATTACTAGTGGAAAGCTGTAATTTACAATGTGACATGTATGATTATACCTGCACAAGTTCCGCTTCCTGCAATAACTGGAAGTGAGTCAGAGGAAGTCTTTAATGAACATCCCTTGTAGATGTAGCATGCAAGAGAGAGGACTGCGCTGGCTTGGTCATGTGATGCGTATGGGTGTCGACAGTTGAGTACAGAAGGGCTGATCACTTAAAGTGGATAGAACTTATGGAAGAGGGAGAACTAGTAGGACATGGGACAAAGTAAGGCCATCTCAAGACACTGAACCTTACAAAGGAGATGATAGAGAACAGAGATATCTGCTGTCACCACAGCAGAACTGATGCTGGTGCCACATAAAAAACATTCTGTACACTGTGAAGTGGTTGGTGTTCAAAAGAGCATCCAGACATAGAAACAATGCCAGAACACACAATGGATCTGAGTGTTGCCCTGGCCTTACCAACTCCTGTCAAACTATCCAATCCATGCCAGTATTGAAAACTGATGTTAAATGATGATATATATCATCATAATCATTGTCGTTTAATGTCCATCTTTCATGCTAGCATGGGTGAGATGGTACCACAAGAGCTGGCCAGGCCGAAGCCTGCACCAGACTTCTGTGACTGTTTTGGCAGGAATTTTACAGCTGAATAACCTTCCTAACACCCACTCAGCAGAGTGGACTTAGTGCTTTTATGTGGTACAAACACTGACATGGTAACCAAGTACTTGCAAGACATAAGAAAAAAAAACTTTTAAGAGGGGAGGAGGTGATGATGTAAAGGTTATAGCAAGACAGATACACGTGTCTTACTGTAGAAGTACAAGGTTATCTGGCTGGAGTGAGAAAGATCAGGAAGAGAGAAACAGGTGCGCTATTGCAAAGAAAATACATGGTTTCTTAACCTGAGGGAAGTGCAAGATAAGGAGAGAGAGAGAGAGAGAGTGGGAGAGAGAGAGAGTGGGAGAGAGAGAGAGAAGGAGAGAGAAAGAGAGAGAGAAGGAGAGAGAAAGAGAGAGAGAGAGAGAGAGAGAGAGAGAGAGAGAGGGAGAAAGAGAGAGAGAGAGAGAGAGAGAAAGAGAGAGACAGCAGGATAGAGATGGTGACAAAATGCTGGGCATACTCACAAGGAACAGGGATCAGAAATGGTTGAGTAAAGAAAAAGAGAGATATAGATGGTGGCAAGTGCCAGGGCATACCCTTAAGGTTCAAATGCAATAATATAAGTGACAGGATATTGTGAAGGGAGTGTGATTAAAGAGTACGAGTAAGTGGCGAAAGACTTGCGGATAGCAATGATAAAGGAACAGGGGTGTGAGGACAGGATTGGGGAGAGAGAGCTAGGCATAGTGTATGAAGGAAGAAATGTAAGAAAGAGAAGTGATGTAAATTGCTTTGTTGGGGTAGGGTGAGGGAAAAGTTTTCTTGTTATATGTGGGTGGAACATCTAGGTCGGGGCTAACAGATAGCAATAATAGAGTGAGGCAGAGCATGTGGGTAGAATGGAATGCACATGTCGGGGCAAGTGGACAGCAATGATACAGTGGCACAGGGCTAAGAGGACAGGGTTGGGGAGTGAGAGGTAATCACAGTACATGAAGCGGAAATGTGAGGAAGAGATGTAGAGACGTAGTTTGGTTTGTTGTGGTAGAGTGTGAGAAGTTTGCTTGCTAAGTGTAGGTGGGGGACACAGCACTTCTAGAACTCAATTTCGTTAATGTGGGTAGGTCTTCAAGAACTTCATATCGCCAGACATCTCGGTCCATTGTCATTTCCTCCATGAGGCCCAACTTCCTGAGTCTCCCTCTTCCACGGGTACCATCCATTTTCAGTAATCGACACTTCTTTATGCAGCTGTCCTCATTCATACACATCACATATCCAAACCATTGTAGTCTTCTTTCTTGCATACTACATTTGATTCCTCTTATGCCCAACTTTTCTCAATACATTTGCACTTATGTTGCACATCCACCAGAGCATAATACCTTGGTTTCTCTCCAGTCTGCGCACGTTTTCTGCATTCAGAGCCCATGTTTCACTACCATAGAGTATAGCTGCTCATACACAAGCATCATATAGTCTACCTTTCACTCTGAGAGAGAGAGTCCTTTTGTTGCCAACAAATGTTTTTCACCAAACCCTTGCAAATGATAGGGGGAAGCTCTCTGAACTTCCTCCACCCAATTGTTATTCTAGAAACAATACTTTCAGAGCCTCTTCCACCATTGCTAATTTGGTCACCTAGGTAACAGAAACTATCTACAACCTCAAGAGAGCCTCCTGGGCATTTGAGAGAATCTAAGTCCTGTGTGCTCTTAGTACTTATTGCTTCTGCACATCTGCCACATACAAAGACTACTTTATCTGTTAATCTACCTGTGATACCACTGCACCTCTGATGTGTCCATAGTTTACACCGAGTGCAACAAATGGAATTTCTTCCTACTCCTTTCCTACATATGGAGCAGGGACACTTACCTGACAGAAAAAAGGTATATCTTTCTTACTAACAACCACTTTTGTCTTAGATAGGTTAATTTTAATTATATACTAGCTGAGCATCCTGTGATGGCTGGGTAATTTTCACAATAGAATACTTAGCTGAACTCTTGGAATAGTACACCCACATAAGTTGGATTTTCTCCATTTTGACAGGGATTTTCCAAAAGTTTTTGAAACCTTTGCAAATGATAGGGGGAAGCTTTTTATGAAAAAAAGGCTTTGAAACTTTATGAATCCCCCCCCCCCCACACACAAACACTTCTGGACTGATTTTATCCATTTTCTTTTTTTTTTTTTTTTTGCACTGCACACTTAAGAACAACAAAACAATGAATGATACCATTGCAGTAAAAAACCAAAACGTTTTAATTTATAAATTTTTTCAAGCCCCCACCGTCAACTGTTTTTTCGCACTACAAACTTAAAACAATGGGAGAAGCCTTTAAGGGTTAAAAAAGTTTTGGAAATGTGATCACCATTGCAATCCCCTTTTCCTTTATTTTCAAACAGAAAATGAAACGTAATTTAAAAACAAGAGTGAAATTCTATTCAATATTTTCTTTAAATCCACCTCCCTGCCTAAATCCTAAAATTGCAGCTTTCTTATGAAATTTTTTTTAATCATAGTTTTAAATACAGATAGTCCAAATTTTCAATGTTTCTGCCAATAATTTCAACATAATTTTCAGATGAAAAAGTGTATGATTTAAGGGAGATTTAGCTGTTGTTTCAAGCACATCCCACAACCACAGAATACCTTCCCTGTTTCTTTGCCCCTGAGATATAGATGCTTTTCAATACTTTTCTCCTCCGTAAACACATTTGAGCAATGAATCTGAGTGTGATTCATTAATTTTAGAAAATATTACAGAGGTTTAAAGTCTTTACCCAAAAACAGGATTTGTACACAATAGCTATCATAAAATGAAAGTAAACATTAGAAGACAGGTTTTAGACAAAACAAAAGCAATGTAGGAGAGTTTATGTATATATATATAAAAGACAACAAAAAACAACAATGCAAGGACGTGATACAGATATTATGTTACTGGACGTTCAGGAAAGGAAAGAAAGAGAATTTGACGTTTCGAGCGGAGCTCTTCGTCGGAAACATAGGAAAGTCCAAAGAAGGGAAGATGGGGGAAGAAAAAAATCGCCAATGATATCCACAAAGTTACATTGTATATATACATAGACAAATTAATTGGTGATAGAGTTGCTGATGTAAAAGTTGAGCTATGTCCCATAGCAAATTATTATTTTGTTTTTATTATTATCTACAGATAACCTCTTCAGGGCGCAGATTTCAAAAATCAAATTCATTTTTCTCAAGGACACGGTTTCAGAGTTTTTCAACATCAAACACAAGTAACCACATACTCACATTTACATAATAATTCTATACATATCTATTTATACCAATGTGTACATATCTGTGTATATGAATGTGTGTGTGTGTGTGTGTGTGTGTATGTATATATAAATACACACACACACACATTTACATAACATGTATATCTCTACGTATCTAACCATATCAATGTGTACACATGTGTGTGTGTGTGTTTGTGTGTGTATATATATATATATATATCAGTGCCCCTGGACTGGCTTGTGCGGGTGGCACATAAGACACCATTTCGAGCGTGGCCGTTTTCGTGCGGGTGACACGTAAAAGCACCCACTACACTCTCTGAGTGGTTGGCGTTAGGAAGGGCATCCAGCTGTAGAAACTCTGCCAAATTAGACTGGAGCCTGGTGTTGCCATCCGGTTTCACCAGTCCTAAGTCAAATCGTCCAACCCATGCTAGCATGGAAAGCGGACGTTAAACGATGTTGATGATGATGATGATGATGATATATATGGGCAAAATTCAGAGAGCTCCTACCTCTGTTGGTGACAAAAGGCCTCTCGCTCAGAGTGAAAGGTAGACTGTATGACGCATGTGTGCAAACAGCCATGCTACATGGCAGTGAAACATGGGCTGTGACAGCTGAGGACACACGTAAGCTTGCAAGGAACGAAGATAGTATGCTCTGATGGATGAGTAATGTCAGTGTGCATACACAACAGAGTGTAAGCGTCCTGAGAGCATCAGATGTGGTGTACAAGAGAGACGACTGCACTGGTATGGCCAGCACCCATGCCGGTGGCACGTAAAAAGCACCATTCAAGCGTGATCGTTGCCAGTTCTGCCTGACTGGCTCCCATGCTGGTGGCATATAAAAAGCACCATTCAAGTGTGGTCGATGCCAGTACCACCTGACTGGCCCTTGTTCCAGTTGCACATAAAAAGCACCCACTACACTCTCGGAGTGGTTTGTGTTAGGAAGGGCATCCAGTTGTAGAAACTCTGCCAGATCAGATTGGAGCCTGGTGCAGCCTTCTGGCTTGTCAACCCTCAGTCAAATCATCCAACCCATGACAGCATGGAAAGTGTACGATAAATGGCGATGATGATGTACATATATATAATCATACATACACAAATATATGCATGGGCATGTGTGTGTGTGTGTGTAGATATATATATATATATATGCATGTGTGCATTTGTATATGGACATTTATAAAGTATATATGCATGTATGCATGCACTGAGTCAAAAGATGCTGGTTAGAAATATGGAGGATGTGAACCTTCTCACTGTGGGAGGCATGAAAAAGTGTTGTGTAACCATAACCAGTATGGCTGTGTCTGCTTCTGAAAGACAGGCCTACTCAGCCACAAGTGTGGTCACAAAGGTGCCTTCTAACAACATCATATCCAGCACCTAGTGTAACAGAGTTTATGGGTCAGCCAGAAAACTTTCTCAGCACTTTAGGTCCCAACATCTAGATCAGTGGTTCTCGACCAGGCTTCATATGACCCTTGGGGCTCCATGCAAGTAAATTAGTAAATTGGGAACACCCAGTAGTATAATAAGGGTCCCTAAAAAAAATTGGATTTAAATGTATTTATTAGAAGAAACAGGTTTCTTTCTCTAACATTTTACATAGTTCAACATACACAAGTTAATGTGCGAAAAACAAAATAGGAATTTCGAAAGTATCTTTAAAACTTTCCTTAATTTAATGTTTTACTCAAAAGAGAGAAATGGCTCTGCTCTCAATGACATGAGCCACAAACTACAAGAAAACATGGGTTTTGGGGGGCATTTGCTTTGCTTTCTTCAACAGCATAGTCTGATCATTTTTGAGTATTCTGAGACAAGTAAAAGAAATCAAGGACCAGAAAGCCAGGTCAAATGTTTGCATCAGAATGCAGTCTGCTAAAGCTGCTCAGGATCCACAGAGTAGTGTAAAATCAGGGAAAATTCTGAGGGATGATTTGGTATATTTTCTAGTTTAGGTTGTGGAAGGTTGGACACAGTTTGAATGGCAAGATGAACCTCAGTGGAGATGGCATGACCAGCTCCTGTAGTAACAGCAGTGGAAATGGCGAAAGCAGGAGGCAGCATGTCTATAGACATGAGGTCAATGTGTTCAGCAACTCCATGTCTGTCTTCAAATTAAGAAATAAAAAAAAGATATGACCATCCCATCTTTTTGTTTATCCATAACTACATTATTATTCTAAGTGCTTTTTTTTCTACCCCACCACAGGAGTGACTATTCAAGATATTTATACTCCTTAGGAGTATATACTGCACATCAAGAGTGGCTGCTCATAGAGAGATGTATACACTACAGGAATATATAACCCACCTCATTCAAAACAAACAATTACATCATTGAAACTTTCAAAGATCTAAGATAATGCACAATTAATTCAAAACAAAGTAAATAAATGTTACTTACATTCGTCAGATAATCTGAATGTTAAAGAGTTAACTAGTGCTGCCTAGAGAAGGCTTTGATCAGAGATCTGCTAAAAACCATTTTGCCAAACACAAATTTTGATGGAGTTATTGTGTGTAAATGTTTGCATCTCATATCTTTAAAAAATGTTTAACCCTTCAGCATTCCGATTACTCTGTCAAATGCAATATTCATTCACATGGGTTTGAATTAATCATGCATTATCTTTGTAGCTTTGAGATTTCAATGATGTGATTGTTTTGAATGACATTGTTAGGTAGGTGTGAGAAACCAGATCTGGCCACTTTGCTCATTAAATGGGAAGACAATTTTGGGCCAGATATGGCCAGTTTAAATACTGAAGGGTTAAAGAAACTTATGTGTTGTATGTTGATAAATATAACTGATTTTTGTACCATTTTCTTGGCATTGTATCTCAAATCGGAAATAGCGGGAAGTCTTGAAATGTTAAATCAAAACAAAAAATAATGGGTGGGTTACATTTTAGAATGATTCTTTTCTCTACAATGAGAAATATCTTGATCTTATCAGTTTTAATTAATATTTTCTAGTTGGGGATTGATTGTTCTATGAGTAAGGAAAAAAAAGGAAAAATTCTAAAAACAATACTTGAGGAGATATTTATATAGAGAGGTACATGTGTGGCTGAGTGGTTAAGGAATTTACTTCCTAACCATGTGGTCTTGCGTTCAGTTCCACTGCATGGCACCTTGGGCAAGTGTATTTTACTATATCCACTAGGCAGCAAAAGTAGTGCAAGTGGATCCAGTAGAAGAAAACTGAAAAGAAGCCTGTCATATGTATGTGTGTGTACCCTTGTCTGGACATCACATGATAGTTACAAACAAGCATCATCATACAAGTAGGGGTGTTCTTTTTCAGTCTGCCGTGTAAAACGTGTCTGGCAACAGGGAAAATAATACCTTGCTTGGAAACAGGTAAGGGTTGGACGCAGGTAGAGCATCCTTCTGAAGAAAATCTGCCTCGAATTCCCTCCGACTCATGTAAGCATGGAAAAATGGATGTTAAATGAAAATGCAGAAGAGAGACAATGAAAGACTAGTAACCTTTTTAATACTTAATATTTTTTTCTTTAATTGATAGGAGTAAGAAAATAAGCAAATTTTCACATTTAAATATTTATTTTGCAAAATTCATGATGTGAAATCTTATGCTGAAACAGATATTGTTATGCTTGGAGATGGACTTTTTTTTTCTTTTGAAATAACTACACACATTATATAGTTGTTCTTCACTTAAGCTTTATTATTATTATTATTATTATTATTATCATCATTATTATTATTATTTTAGTGAGCAATGAGTAAATAAAATCCTTTAATTATACATCACACTTGGGGACACTAGTGTTCCTCTTAAAAAAATGGGCATCCCAAAGTTGTAGCACAAGCAATAGTCTCTCAGTTTGGTTGCCACTACCTTAATGCTTGTCTCTTGTGAGGATATTAAGCCTTTACTAGTGAAGGTGCATGACTTAGGGGTTAAGGTATTCGGCTCACGATCATAAGTTCAATTATCGGTGGAGCATTGTGGCCTTCAGCAAGACACTTTATTTCTCATTGCTCCAGTCCACTCAGCTGGCAAGAATTAGTACCTGTAATTCAAAGGGTTGGCCTTGTCACATTGTGTCACACTCAATCTCCCTGATAACTACGTTAAGGGTACACATGTCTGCAGAGTACTCAACCACTTGCATGTTTATATCACAAGCAGGCTGTTCCATTGACCAGATCAATAGGAACTCTCATCGTAACTAACAGAGTTCCAGTAACTAGTGAAGGTGCATCTCAGACTATAAGGTTTGATGATCTCAGCAAACTATTCTCAGATTCCAATCAAACGTGAGCACCACAAAACCTGCACAGCCAGCATCTTGCTTAAAACCATAGACCACATGTGGACACCATATAAAACTTAGTTCTGAACCAGAATTGTTATCATCAGCCATCTTCATACACGTAACCCAGTCGACCATGTAAATAAAGTCAGTCTTCATCTATTACCAATCGGTGAACACTAGAGTTTCCCATAAAGGTTTTAATGTGAAAAAAGTCAACGAACCTTAAAGTGGTTAACTTGCTAGAAATAACAGCCAAATCAAATCTCTTTAAAAAAATACACTACTTTCTTAGAATGATAGGCACAGACATGGCTGTGTGGTAAGAAGTTTGCTTCCCAATCAGTTCCATTGCATGGCATGGCACCTTGGGCAAGTATTTTCTGCTGTAGCCCTAGGCTGACCAAAGCCTTGTGCATGGATTTGCTAGATGAAAAAGCTTGTCGTATATGTATGTGTCCCACTTGACACATACATATACTTGGTTTGTTTATATATAGTAACTTAGCAGTTCAGCAAAAGGATGAAACAGAATAAGCACCAAACTTAAGTACTGGAGACAATTTGCTCAACTAGATAGTGCCCCAGCATAGCCGCAGTCCAACGACTAAAACAAGTAAAAGATACATTAGAATAAAGCCATTATCATAACCCCATAGAAAAGATGAGTGAGATCGCTGTTGGAACACCAGTACGTCAACTAAACCAGATGATTTGAGTGAGAAAAGAGTTTGAAAAAACATCAACAAATTTTGAATTTCCCACCTTCATTTGCAATTTGAAAAGAAATATATTCCTGACTTGATCATGACCAAAGCACTCGCTCTAAGAAACGTTTTGGAAGCGTCTCAAAAATTTTTTTGAGGGCAGCCACTAGTTTCTTTTTGATTGAGTGTGCATGTCTCTTGTTTATTGACTAATTTGCTTTATATTTTTGTTCCTCTCAATGTTCTTACTGTTTACTCTCGTAATTACAAAGATACACATTTAGGTAGTAGAACCTAAAAGAGACCTTTTAAAAGTTAAAAATGATACCAATTTTTTTCTTTCGCTTAAGCTTTACCAAGTAGTAGCTTAGGTATCATTATTATTGTTGGCAAGCTGGCAGGATCACTACTAGCACGTTGGACAAAATGTTTATTAGTATTTCATCAGTCTTAATGTTCTTAGTTCAAATGCCGCTGAGGTCGACTTTGCCTTTCATCCTGGAGTCGATGTAATCGACTTATTCCTCCCCACGAACTCGCTAGGGTGCCAGAACTTGAAATTATTATTGGAGGCTAACTGGCAAAATCATTAGCACACAAAATGCTTAATGGTATTTCGTCTGTCTTCATGTTCTGAGTTCCAGTTCCGCCAAGGTCGACTCCGCCTTTCATGGTGAATGTTCGTCTGTCTTCATGTTCTGAGTTCCAGTTCCGCCAAGGTCGACTCCGCCTTTCATGGTGAATGAAATACATACAAGTTGAGGGCGGAGGTAAAGAATACGTACACCACCCGTTTTCGTCGTAACAAAAACCCTAACGCTAAACACCGGGTGTACGTATTCTTTACTTTCGCCCAAGTTGAATACTGGAACGATGTAATCGAATAGTCCCACTTCCCCAAAAGTTTCAGGCCTTGTGTGTATAGAAGAAAAGATTATCATCATTATTATAGCGCCTGTAGCAAAAGAAAAGAAAATAAGATTGCGAGCTGGCAGACTCGATCCAGCGTCGGAAAAATGCCTTGTGCGATATTTGTTGCGATTTTCCGTTTTGAGTTTAAAAATCCCGCCGAGGTCAACCTTGACTTCTATCTTTTCGATAAAATAAAGAACCAGTCTGATACTGAGGTCGAGGATGTTGACTAACTACTTTGCCGCTCAAAACTGCTGCTTTTTGTACCCAAATAAGAAATTGTTACAAATAATATTATTTGCAACACGGTAAACCTACACGAGTTTTGGGAGAGAGAAGTTTCCGATTCACACGATTCGACTTTGTTTCCTCATAACTTTCAGTAGAAAAAGCATTTGTCTTATTCAACTTTTCTACAGATTCCTTTCTGAATGCATCGATTCCGATTATATCGGAATCTAATATGAAATAATGATAAACAATTGGTGGGCGCGCATACATACATACTGACACACATTACATTTTTTCAAAATTTCAAGTTTCAGTGTGTGTGTGTGTGTGTGTGTGCGCGTAATTTCTTTCACATTAAATTCCGACATCATTAGTAATCTACACCATCTGAAAATTAGTTGTAGAAAATCTTATTCAAAACATCCAATTTTCTGAAAGTTATAAGGAAACAAAGTCGATCAGATGGGGTAGTGGAGCACACTTGTGCAGATATACCCACAACAAAATCAGTCCTTAATCAGAAAATATCAGTTAAAAACAAGAGAGATTCTAGGATGTTAAACGGCCAGAGTTTGTTTGTTAGTGGTGGGTAGGAACAACGACCGAGTTGCTAAGGTGTACAGCGAGAAACAACAAGCACATGTTCAATGATATTCACTGCTGAATTAATGATCAACCACAACCACAGTAACGTCTATACAGTGATGATACTAGTATTATATTGAGAGGATTCTAATTACGTCATGGATATATTTAAATTCAACAAAGAGCTGGGGGTTTTGTTGTGGTTGTTTTGTAATTTTTTTAATGACCTAAAGAAGAAGACAAGATAAAGAAATCTATTCCAACGTAATAAATGGTAAATTCTGGGAGTAATAAAGTAATGCGAGAATTCTAAGCAGTTTCGTCTATAGAAAATTCTGGGGAAAATAACACATACACACGTGTGTGTGTGCGCGTGTGTAAGACTCGCATGTGTATATATATATATATATATTTTTCAAACATACATATAATACAAACATCTCTTTATGTATATCTATATATATATATATACACATACATACATACATACATACATACATACACATGTGTATAATTTTTCCAACAATCTTCTGTATTATCATTTACCTTCCTACACACAAACACAGATATACATGTGTGCCCGGGGTAGCTATTCGAAAATTCCGCCTGGTTGAATAAACCATTAAGAGCGATACCTGAGGACTCAGTCAATCAATATTATCAGTATATTTCGCGATTTAAATATAGAAAGTCACACCGTCAGTAAATGATTTTGTTTCTCAACAAGTTGACCAAAAATACCGTGTGTGTGTGTGTGAAAAAAAAAGCACACTAAGTAGTATTAAGTCTAAGATATATGTAAATCTTTTTGACCCACGCCATCGCTACTCAGAGTTTGAGTCTTGAACTATATATATATATTAGTTGCATACATATATTTGCACACACACACATTATATATATATATATTTTTATACACATAAAAAGAGGGCAAACGTATTGTTACAAACAGCAATCTTGTTGAGAGGAAAGACTATACATAGATGTATATTATACATTATATATATAAGTATATTATGTATATCTTCGTTCCACTTCCTTGACTACGCTATAAGGTTGAAGTTCTTGAATGGAAAAAAAATAATACAAATTCAAGGAATTCGACACTTATTTCTTCACTTCGATTATTCCAAGAAGATATATTTTATTGTAACTGAAAGAAAAATAACAATTTACTTTAAAATATAAAACTGGTTACTTACCAAATATTAATGTTTTAATAATTGCACCACATGGGTGAAATAAATCATTCACAAAGCATACTTCGAAGAGAGAAGAAGCTCATTTGTGAATGAGCCATAAATATAGTTTTAATAAAATAAGTCAAAGCTCCATTTTCGTCAAGTGCGCTCTACCTTTTCTTTCTCTCTCTTTCCTTCGCCCATTCTATTTATCTTTCTCTATATTTCTCTTTAGTTCCCTCTATTTACCTCCCTTTATTCCCCTTCCTTCTTTCCTCACTCTATCTTTCTCTTTACTTTTCTCTCTCTATTTATCTCCTTTTCTCTCTCTATTTATCTCCTTTTCTCTGTTTCTTTCTCGCTCTCTCATGTCTCTTTCTCCTTCTCCCTATTTCTTTCTGTGTCACTCTAATTCTCTCTTTCTATTTCCTCTCTCTTTATTTTCCTTACACCCGCTCAACTTGCAATAGTTACCTCCCTTATTATATACCTCTCTGATATTCATTCTTTGACTTTTCCTCCTCTCCCCACCTTTTCTGAGAATTACCATTTTCATCTTTGGAACCGTTGTTGTAATATAAAATTGATCACCAGTATTTAACTGGTATTTCATTTTATAACCCCGAAAGTTGAACTCGGAATGATAATTTGGGCACAATTAAATCTAAATTACCATATCGCAAGGCATCTCGGCTTTATGAAAACGGAGCGGGACAGTCTTGTAATATCGTAGTGTTTTTTTGTGTTTTTATCCTCAATTTTAATTGCTTTTGTTGTTTGGTCCCTAGTGAACATTAATCGAACAAGTGGTGTATAATGAAAAGCGTTCCAGCTGTGACCATCACGTTTTTCTTTCCAGACAGTGTATCTAGGACTTTTGGGGGTGGAGGTAAAGACATTGAACCGCACCCCCTCGGGTATTGGGGGGGGGGGGGGTACAGGAACCTATTATATCGAGTGTTGAGATTCCGAATCTGCAAAAGAATCTGCATTTCAAAATTTTTATTCTACCCCTACCCTCAATTTCTTAAATTTTCACTTTAAAAATTTTTTTTTTTTTTTTTGCGAAATACGCAGAGAAATACGGAGATTATGATTCTGAAAAGAAAAATTGTAAAACTCAGTTTTTCAAAAATAAATAAATAAACTCCACCCTATGACAAGAAGTGAAATTAAAGTGTTATCTCTACTACTGTTTCACGCATGCATAGAATTATAAAATAGCAGACGCAAAAAAATATCTAAACAGAAACCTGACATGCTAGTAACACGTTTTCAAAATTTTAATACGAACTACCAAAGAAAAAATTTCAAAATTTAAATCCTCCCCAACCAGAAATATGACAAGCTAGAAACAACAGCCAAACCGAGGATTACCTTTCTAAATACGAATTACCAGAAGAGGAAAAAAAATTTTTTTAATGTCATTTTGTTGTGTGTGTGTGTGTGTGTGTGCAAAAAATCTAATTTTTACATACCTCTCTTAACATGTTGGGTTACGGTCGTCATGAAACATTAGTAGAGAAAACACTTTAATTTCACTTCTTGCCATAGGGCGGAGGGTAGGGGTATCTGTTTTATTTATTTATTTTTTTGAAAAATTGAAATTTTACAGAATTTTTTTTTTTTTTCAGAATCATAATCTCCGTATTTTTCTACGTATTTCGTCATAAAAAAACTTTTTTAAAAAGGTGAAAATTTAAGAAATTTAGAGAGGGATTTAAATTTTGAAATGTAGATTTTTGTTTGCAGATTCGGAATCTCTGCACTCGATATAGTGGGTTCCTGTAAAAAAAAATCTCAAAGGGGGTGCAGTCTATTGTCTTTACTACCTGCGCCCTTTTTAATTTGTTTTGTATTTTTGAGATTTTTGTTTTTTGTCTTTTTTTTTTCAGACTATAAGGTATAGTCAGGGAAAGATCTGGTAAATATTTCTGGCAGTTCAGCCAAAAAAAAAATAACGAATCGTACAAGCCAATGAGAAAGACTAACATGATCACTTACCTGCTAGAAAGAGTAGGTAAATCTCCTTCAAATCCTACCCTACGGTCTTTAACAAGAAAAAGAAAGGATAATGTAATCTGATATACACAATATCTGAAGAAAAAAGAGGTGGATTGGTCATGGCTGGATTAGTTCTATTGACTCAGGACTGATTATGAGTAGAATCACAAATCATACCAGCCAGCAAGACAACAACCTTATAACAGTCGCTCGACCTACTAGAAATAGCAGCCAAATCTCCAAATTAAATACATCCTACCATCTTAAATGAGAGACGACACCTTGAATCTTAGAAGCCCTTCAAAAGATATGATAGCCGTAATTTGTTTCTGTTTCATTAAGATCAATTTTTTTAGGGGTATGGGAACTTCCAAGGCTGATGGAAAGAAGGGAGGATCTTAAGTTCAAATAAGAAGCCTTTCCCAAGCATTTATAAGAGAGTGAATTCAATTAAAAGTACCTAAAAACTCGATGGTATGGTTAAACAACATGATACATTATATTGGTGGAGGTAATGAATATGCACACCACCCATTTTTAACGTAACCCTAAACCCTAACCGCTGAAAATGGGTGGTAAGCATATTCTTTACCTTCGCCCGTTATCTCTACCATCCAGTGAGCCATAGCAAGATTCGAACTCAAAACAAAACAAAAAATCAGAACGAATACCACAAGGCATCAATCCCCACACTCTAATGATTCTGCCAACCTATCACACTTGACAATCTCTTTATTGATTCTTAAACAATGAAAGGAAAAGTTCACCTTCATAGGATTCGAACTCACAGAGTCTCAGGCCGACCAAAGCCTTATGAGTGGATTTGGTAGACGGAAACTGAAAGAAGCCTGTCGTATATATGAATATATATATATATATATATATATATATATATATATATATATATATGTATGTGTGTTTGTGTGTCTGTGTTTGTCCCCCCCCCCACCATCGCTTGATAACCGATGCTGGTGTGTTTACGTCCCTGTAACTTAGCAGTTCAGCAAAAAGAGACTGATAGAATAAGTACTAGGCTTACAAAGAATAAGTCCTGGGGTCGATTTTCTCGACTAAAGGCGGTGCTCCAGCATGGCCACAGTCAAATGACTGAAACAAGTAAAAGATAGTCAGAAAATGCTGCAAGACATTTTAACCTATTCTCTGACACTTTAATCAATTCATCATCATCATCAATCTGTGGCCATTGCTATCTCAAATCCTGGGACCGTTAAGGCTAGATAGCTAGTTTTTATACAAGTGGCTGAGATCACAACATTCCCCATGAACAAGACACAAGTCTGTCACAAGGTTAGTCATTTACCGCTGAGTGGACAGAAGCAACATGAAATTAACCCTTTAGTATTCAGATAATTCTGTCAAATGTAACACTTTTTTTTTATTCACATTGTTTTGAATTAATCATGAATAATCTTATAGCTTCAAGAGTTAGATGTTGTCGTCGTTTATTTTTAGAATGACATTATAGCGTAGGTGTGAGGGACCAGATTTAGTCAGTTTGAACCATAAATAATAATAATAATAATAAATGCGCCCTTTTAAAGCCTAGCAGGCTCATGGGCCCGGTTTCCCGGTTTCAATGGCGTATGTGTTCCCTAGCTGGACGAGACGCCAGTCCATTGCAGCGTTACTCATTTTTGCCAGCTGAGTGGACTGGAGCTACGTGAAATGAAGTGTTTTGCTCAAGAACACAACACGTCACCCGGTCCAGGAATCGAAACCACAATCTTGCAATCATGATGCTGACACCCTAACCACTAAGCCACGCACCTCCACTTGAACCATAAAGCAGGTGGAATATTTTGGCCAGATATAGCCAGTTTAAATGCTAAAGGGTTGAGTGTTTTGCTCAAGAACACAATACATCATCCAGTTCAGGAATCAAAACCACAATATTGCAATGAGTGCAACACTGTGACCACCATGCTACACACCCTCACTTGATCAATTCATTGCCCTAAAAAAATGCTTTCTATCATAAATCTACTCCATTATGGTTGATCCAAGAGTAAATAATCTTTTCTACTGGAAACACAAGGCCTCAAATTTGGGAGAAGGTATTAAGTTGATTACATCAACTCCAGTGCATAACTGGTACTTATTTATTTGACCTCGAAAGGATAAAAGGCAAAGTCAACCTCGGTGGAATTTGAACTCAGAACGTAACAGTGGAAGAAATACTGCTAAGCATTTCACCCGGCATGCTAACAATTCTGCCAGCTCACTGCCTTTCTAAGACTAAATAAAGACAATATTCTTTAGTTCTGCTATATTACACACTTTGAAGACAGAAACAGGATCAAACATTGCTGCTGAAAGATAATGGTTAAGCAGTCTATGAATCCATGAACCTCTTAAGCCCCATTGTTGGAGCATCTATAACACCTACTTTATGATGTTACTCAACATGAGTCAGCTTGATTTTTGCTCAGCTTGGAGCTAGACCACAACACTACCTCAGCCTTTGGATGTCTTTAACATAAAACTTTCTGTTGCAAGCATTTAGACTAAAACCTTATATTTTACCTTTTAATTATTTCAGTCATTAGACCGCAGCTATGCTGAGGTACTGCCTTGAAGAATTTTCTAGTCAAATGAATCGACCCCAGGATTTATTTTTTTTCATTTTAAGCCTGGTACTTTTTCTATCAGCTCTCTTTTGCCAAACTACAAAGTTATGGGAATATAATTACACCAGCACCAGTTGCCAAGCAGTGGCAGAGTGGCAAACAGACACAGTCACATACACACATACATATACACAATGAGCTTCTTTCAGTTTCCATCTACCAGAAAAACTCACAAGGCTTTGGTTGGCCCAAGGCTATGGTAGAAGAAGTTTGCTCAAGGTGTCATGTAGTGGGACTGAACCCAGAACCATGTGGTTGGAAACAAACTTCTTACCACACAGCCACACCTGTGCTTCAGTTCACTCCTCGCCCATGATTTTTACTGCAGTCATAGACTTGCAGGTATTGCAGCCATCAGTTTCACCAGCCTGGAAAGTCCGGCAAAAGTCTATAAAGAAAACTCTAAGTGGTTGCTCAACCCACTAGAAATAGTGCCCAAATCTCCCTAAAACCACATCTGCAAAAATGATAAAACCAGTAGCATAACTGGGGAAGGGGCAATCCACCCTAGTCAATGATTTTATGGGACAGCACTTTTGGGTCTACTGTATAAACCTATATATAGAGCAGGGGAACAGTAAACTCAAGGGCCATCACAGGTGGCACAAACTCCAGCTATGCCACTGGATAAAACAGGTTACAAAATATAATCTCAGGTACACTAAAAAATGAGATAATCAGGTTGCACTACCTTTGATTACAAATTTGCTTGATCATAATTGATTAGGAACTAAAAAGATAACAGGGGTAATCATCTTTTTTTTTAGACCAGATTAAGCCAAAATCAATAACAAAAACTAAAAAATGATGTGTTATGGAACAAACCTTCTTTTATAGAATAATGACTATTTTTATCACCCATTATTTCAAGATTATTTTTATCTCATTCCTGATTAAATGTAAGAGGATATCATACCATGTAACCAGGAAAATGAAAAATAAAATAGTGATGTCACCCTTGAAAGGAATGTATATTGATTTCAAATTTTGGCACAAGGCCAGCAATTTCTGAAGTAGGAGTAAGTCAATTATATCAACTCCTGTGCTCAAGTGAAACTTCTTTTATTGAACCCAAAAGGATGAAAGACAATGTTGACCTCAGCAGAATTTGAACTCAGGACGTACGCTAATGATTCTGCCCTAAAAGGAATGTATATTAGAAGATAAAACTGATAGAAAATTTTGAAGAAAGCTGAAAGGGATTCAGGGGTTTATCAGAAAGGAGTTAATTTACAAGTAGATTGAGGTAATTTGGCACAGTTATTTGGATAGTGATGATCGGTCATTCAGCTTGTTTCTGTGACAGTATTTTTTGGCACTGAAGGTAAACATACAAACACATGCATGCACATGCAGAAATATATGCATACAGATAAAAAGAAAGAGAGAGAAAGAGAGAGAGACTGCAAATATAGATATAAATTTTGACACAAGGCCAGCAATTTCAGGGGAGGGTTTAAGTTGATTACATTGACCCTCAATGCTCAACTGATTCTTATTTTATCAACTCTGAAAGGATAAAAGGCAAAGTTGACCCATGCAGAATTTGAACTCAGAATGTAAAGACGGATACAATACTGCGATGGATTTTGCGTGTCATGCCAACAATCCTCCAACACACAGCCTTGACACTGCAACATATTAATTGAATATGATTGACATAAACATTTTCCCCTTTCCTCATACAAAAGCATTGAGCTGAAAATAAAACTGCGTCTCTACAGCACCATCGTGTTACCAACAGCACTGTATGCCAGTGAAACTTGGAAAGTAACATCAACAATATCCAAGAAACTGGATGTATGCCATCAGAGTGCTTACGGAAAATATTGAAGATCTCCTATCGTGACCACATAACAAATGCTGCAGTCGTCCAGCGAGCACAGTCAAGAAAGTTGCAAGACATTGTGGCAGAGAGAAGAATGAGACTAGCCGGGCACATTTTCCACAGGCTATACATAGAGGGGACAAACAAGGACAGACAAAGGGATTAAATCGATTACATCTACCCCAGTGCATAACTGGTACTTATTTAATCAACCCTGAAAGGATGAAATGCAAAGTCAACCTCAGTGGAATTTGAACTCAGAATGTAATGGCAGACGAAATACTGCTAAGCATTTCGTCCGGTGTGCTAACCATTCTGCCAGCTCACTGCCCTGATAGCAGAGAAATATTGACAGAAAAAAAATAACTTCTCAGATTTCAATTGATCGGATTTTAACTCAATAGAAACTCATAAATCAATGCCAACCAGAACAACTGACCTATATAGATGAACCAGTTATATTTATAAACCTGAACCTAGATATACTGACTGACAAGCCTTGCCTCAAACCAGCTGCTGTCACATCAGTGACCAGATTGCTGTTGGTGCAACAAAAATTTGGTCCCCATGTACTAAATGTTCAAGTGAAGTTAACAGTCTTTGTGTGCTTATAAATGATTAATATGTGTTGTCAATGCTGTAACTGTTTGAGCTTCAACACATGGTCTCACTTGCTAGACAAGCACATTTCTGAAATTTGAATTTATAGGTGGACAAAAAATGAAAAATAGTTTTTTTCATTGACTTAAAAATAACCAATCCTCCACTTTAAAAAAAAGATCAAAAATATAAAATATCAAGATACAGAATAGGATCTTTTTTAAAACGGGGCCACATTTTTCATTAATGTTTTACGTAGTGTTTTTGGTACCGAAAGACTTTCAAACTTCGTATACTTATCTATTTTGTGTTATAGAACAGAAAAATATTTTTGTATTCGAATTTATTTCATGTAAAAAATTGTCCTATTTCGATAATTTCAACCAATCACTGACAAGTATTCAGTTGTTTAGATTTACTCCTTTGGCTGATTAAGTGATGTAAAGCGTATTTAATCTCCATACCTTCATTTTATTTGCTTTTTTCATTTTAAATTTGCTTTAACCCTAACCCTAACCCTACAGTTAGGGTTAGGGTTAGGGTTAGGGTTAGGGTTAATTGTTTCAGAATCGTTTGTTTATGTAGTCGGCACTTAATGTATATCGGCTGAATGGACGTCAGTGATTGGTTGAAATTACAGAAATACGACAACTTTCACATGGAATAACTTATGGATTTCTTTTTTTTTTAAGAAGACTAAGAGAAAAAGATGTTTTATATGACACATTCTACCAGTGTTCCAAGTTTCAAAGTGTTTCGTTAATGAAAAATGTGGCCCCCGTTTTAAAAAAGATCCACAGAAATACATTATCATCATCATCATTACAATGACTACTTTTCCACGTTCGTATGAATCAGATGGAATTTCTTGAAGCAGATTTTCTATGGCCGGATGCTCTTCTTGTCACCAGCTCTCATTTGCTTCCAAGCAAAGTTATATTTCCCCCTGGCCAAACATGTTTTTCATGAAAGACTGGAAACAAACAACACCACTTGTATGATGATGCTGCTCATTTACAATCATCTGTTGATGTCTAGACAAGCACCTCACCACACACGCACAGATTAGATACAAGACTGGCTTTTAACAGGTTCCATCTACCAAATCCACTCACAAGGCTTTGGGTCGTCTAGGGCGATGGTAGAAGACACCTGCCCAAAGTGCTACACGGTGGGACTGAACCCAGAACCATATGGTTGGGAAGCAAGCATCTCAACCACACAGCCATACCTGCATGTATGTGTATGTGTGTGTGTGTGTGTGTGTGTGTGTGTGTTTTGCTAGACAGATAGATAGAGTTTAATAGGAAATTCCTTATAGGTCTGTCTAACATGTAAAACTTTGTGATTCCAAATAGCAAATGAAACACAAGTAATGGAGAATAAATAATACCAAAATTCCCATTTTGTTATACAATAACTCTGCAAATAAATTTTCCATAATTCTCAATTTCAATATGCATTTTGAACTGATATACAGCAGCAACTGAGACTACATATTGGATTGTAATAATAGAATTAGCAGATGTGCTTCAAGCTTTGATTGACCCAGGGCTATAATAAAAAACACTTACCCAAGGTGTTGCACAGTGGGACTGAAGCCAAGACCGCATGGTTGGGAAGCAAGCTTCTTAACCACAATGCCATGTTAGCTCCAACGAATATCTCTTAAATATTGATATACAACCTGTAGACACTTGTTTACAGACTAATCATTGAATGATACCAGAACCAAACACTGCAATCTTTTGAATTATACTACTTAACACAGTAATTAAGATTTATAGAATACAGATAGTCAGATCGAAAGCGGCAGAAATAAAAAATATTCATTTCAGATTTTGGCACAAGGCCAGCAATTTTGGGTGAGAGGATAAATCAATTACATCAACTCCAGTACTCCACTGGTACTTATTTTATTGACCCCGAAAGGATGAAAGATGAAGTTGACCACTGCAGAGTATGAGGTCAGAATGTAGATGGATGAAATGTCGCTAAGTATTATGCCTGACATCCTAACAATCTTCCAGCATGGCACCTAAAATTAACAAATATTGATATTTTTTTTAACAAAATAAACCTACTTCTTCTCAAATTTTCTTCTCAATTTTAAGTTATTTTATTATAATAATTTTTAAAAATAATGTACCAGTTTGCTATATAATCAAGGAAGTTTCAGGTTCAGTCCCACTGCATGGCACCTTTAGTGTCTTCTACTATAGCCCAGGCCCAACAACTGCCTTGTGAGTGTGAATTTGGTAGATGGAAACTATGAGGAAACCTATCATGTGTGTGTGTGCATATGTTTTTGTATTTGCCGCACACCACCACTTGATAACCAGTGTTGGTTTGTTTGCATTCCCATAACTTAACAGTTTGGCAAAATAAACTAATAGAATAAGTACTAGTCTTAAAATATAAGTGCTGGGGTTAATCTGTTTCATTAAAATCCATCAAGATGGTGTCCCAGCATGGCCACAAGTCTAGTGACTGAAACAAGTAACAGAAATCCCTAGAATGAGCAATCAGCGTTAAAGAGGCCTTAACAAATAATTTAAGACAAGAGGGAAAAAAATGAGGAAAATATATGAAAAGAGAAAATGGGAGACAGTAGTTTTTCATTCATAAAATACAATAAATATCAGACTTAAAAATAAGTACTGAGATGGATTTCCTTGACAAAACCCTTCAAGGTGGCGCCCCAGCATGGGCACAGACCAAAGACAGAAAAAAAAGTGAAAGATAAAAGATGTACAAATCCAGAATCAGCAGATTGATGAAATTTACCCTCTTGGGAGCAGAGCAAGAAATTAATTATGCAATCAGCTAGGAGCTGGTAGCACTACACAGATTTTAACCCTTTTGTTACCGTATTTATTTTGGGATGCTCTGTGTTTCTTTCAATTAATTTTAAATATAACAAAGAATTTAGTAAAATAACTTAGTCATCATTAAGCTAGTGTTAGGAACATAAATTACGACGAAGATTTGGTGGAAGATTTTAATTCAAAACTTATGAAAACAAGATATTTGTACTACAGAGCCAGAGCCGGTTTCAGCCAGGTTGGTAACAAAAGGGTTTAACAAAGCACAAAAATGTCTTAATCCAACTAAAGGCATAAAAACTTAGTAATGAAGAGAGAAGGAGAAAGGGAAGGGTCAGCCATACAACAGAAGAGGACAGGGAATGGATCAAGCTAGGGTATAGACAGTAAGAGAAGTGTTGTATGGTCTTATGACTTGTTGAATGAGTTAACTTGAAGCATTTAAAATTTTACTAGATAACAGATTAACTTGGTGTGTACATGATAACAATAGTGTAGAATATTGTTTATAAGATAATTATAATTTTTAAGCATATTTTTTTTTTGCCTGGTGTAAAGGGAATGAGGATTTTAGAATTAAAAGCTGGAGAGGAAGTTGGAGAAGGGGTGCACACTATAGGGCTGGGAGAGCAGTACCACACTATAGAATTGAGAGAGGAGAGAGCACAATGAGGGGCTGAGTAAAGAAGGTGCATATTACAGGCCTAGGAGAATGGAGAGCACATTGTAGAGCTAGGAGAAAGGGTTACACTGTAGGGCTAGTAGAAGGGAAACACATTGCAAGGCTGGAACAAATGGAAATCACACTGTAGGGGTGGAAGAAGGAAATTACATTATAAGGCAGAGAAAAGGGGTCGTGAAATTGTAGGACTGGAGATAGGGGGTGTGTATTGCAAATCTGGGAGAAGGGGGACATGTTATAGACCTGGTTGTAATGGGAGCACATAGCAGAGGTTGGAGAAGAGGAGCATATTGTAATGCTGAGAGATGAAGAAACACATTGTAGGACTGAAGGAAGGAGAACACATCGGAAGGTTATCAGAAGTGGGAGCACATTTTAGGGCTCAGAGAAGTGGGGACACACCTTAGGGTTAGGAGAAAGGGGAATGCAATTGTAGGGCTGGGGGAAGGGATGGACATCATAGGGCTGGGAGAAAGGGTGTAGATTAATTGAACTGGGAGACAGAGAAGACACTGTAGGGTTAAAAGAAGGGAGTGCATACTGTAGGGCCAGCTTAAGAGACAAATATCCTGGCACCAGGTAAAACTAGATAAATCGGTTAGATTTATACCCATTTGGGAACCCCTGCTGTAAATGTAACAAAAATTAGACGATAAAGAAAGTAGAGGTTGTTTGTGTTTGATTAAAGCAGATAAAATCAGAATCTACCAAAATTATGACACACACACACAAGTTATGATATACCCCCACACACACACACATAAAGGAGATAAAAATCTGTTGGAATTAGAAGTGAAATTGGTAAATTTTGGGTGTTAAAGTTATGTAGTTAGCTTTAAGAATATATATTTTATGAATTTACATAAATCATTTCATATATTATCAACACCATTCCTAGTTTAATCTCCTCATAAGATTTTATTGTTTTTATTTCATATTAGACATTGGTGATTCTCAGTATAATATCTACATCAGTTAGACATTCTTTAGCATGTAAATATTCATATACACCCAGCTCTACACTATGAAAACTAAAATAGTTTGGTAGGTTAGAACCAAGTGATGCCAAACTGAGAACGTAAGACATCATGATGACAACAATAACAACAACAGCAATAGCAAAGCATCATCATTGTTATTATTATTATTATTTTTATTCTGCCGAGATTGCCTTTCATCCTTTCAGGGTTGAAAAATTAAGAACCAGTGAAACACTGGGGTCAATGTAATCAACTAATCCCCTTCCCCCAAATTTCAGGCCTTGTGCCTTCAGTAGAAAGGATTATTATTATTATTATTATTATTATTATTATTATTATTATTGCTGTTTAAATTCTGCTGAGGTTAACTTTGCCTTTCATCCTTTCAGGGTTGTAAAATAAGTACAAGTGGAAAACTGGGGTCAATGTAATCAACTAGACCCCTCCTCCAGAATTTCAGGCCTTGTGCCTATTGTAGAAAAGATTATTATTATTATTATTATTATTATTATTATTTAGCAACCAGACCAAACACTTAGAGGCATTTCATTCACCTTCATGTTCAGACTTCAATTTCTGCCACGATCAATTTGCTTTTCCTTTTTTCAGAGCTGATCTGATGTAATTGAATAGCCCTCTCCCTCAAAATTTCAGGCCTTGTTCCTATAGTAGAAAGGGTTATTATTATCATCATCACCATTGGCATCATGATCATGATCATCATTATTATTATTATTGAATATCTTCTCTCTCTTGTTTGTTTTAGTCATTGGCCTGTGACCTCAGCTGGGGCACTATCTTGAAGGGTTTAGTTGAACAAATAAACCTCACTACCTACTTTTATCAAACCATTAAGTTATGGGGATACAAACAAACCAACACTAGCTGTCAAACGGTGGGGAGGGCCAATACAGACACAAAGACACACACTTATATGTATGCATACAATGGGCTTCCACACAGTTTCCATCTATCAATTCCACTCACAAGGCATTGGTTAGCCTGGAGCTATGGTAGATGACACTTGCTCAGGGTAACAAGCGAAGGGACTGAACCCAAGATCAAGTCATTGCAAAGCAAGCGTCTTAACTGCATTGCTGTGCCTGAACCTATAATAAATAATATAAAACAAATACAATTAATATTTGAAAATAAAATCTTGAAACATTATGGGAAAAGAAATTTTTTGATCAATGTTTTTTTGAGTGTCAAAGAAATAAAATATCTTTAAATAATTTTCACAGAAATTTTTTTTATTGCAGATTTGATAAGTTTTGCAAGAATAAATAAATAAATAAATAAATAAAATGTAATTTATTTACATAAAACTTCAATGAAATATTTAATTTCAGAGTTGTATAGTTTGTATGAAGCATTACCTGATATAGATGTTTTTAATTTTTTTTTTCTTTGTGTCAAAACAATGCAAGTCAACGGTTTGTACTGTTACCTTATATTTCAATATTTTGGGTTTAGGACCCCTTCTTCAGGAAATCTTTGAAGATCAGCTCACAATACCATATCTCCAAAGATTTCCTGAAGAAGGTGTCCAAATCCTGAAATACCAAAATACAAGTACAAAGCACTGATACACATTGTTTTGGCTTAGAAAAATGAAAATTAAAAACATTTATATGATTCCAGGTTTCAATAAACAGAAAAAAAGTTATCTTGTAAGATCTACTTCCTCAGTTGTTCATGGAAAGCAAAAATATATAAACAAGTAAAGTAAAATGTAATTTTTACATTTCATTTCCAAAATAAATAAATTCTTGTGTTTTTGTGCAAGAATACTCAAAGACAGATTTCCAAAACAACTTGTGACCAATATAATATTTATAGACACACACAGGTATCAGGAATTACTTCAGTTACCATTTCATAAATTATATTGTTTCAAATGCAAGATACTTTTTTAGAAATTCGGGTAATGGCAACTTACTAATTTTTAGTAATAGATTTGGCATTAACAAATTCCTCATTAAAAACCGTATTGAATTCTTCAAGGGGAGTGGCTTCTTTCCTAATTCTTCAAAATACTCTTTCTCTTCTTGAGAGAACTCTCTACAACGATCAATAGCATAGAGATCAAAAAGACTACAAGCTTCCATGAGAAGTTTAAGAAGTTTCTCGTTTTTAGAAATTTTATCAAAATAATGCAAGACTCCAAAAGGATTTTTCTTCCTCACAACTGTTGTAAAACCACCAAAGTGAACTATGGCACCATGTTGAATCAAGTTGAGAATAACATCATAACTGATAGAATCTTGGTTCCTAAGGTATTCAACAATTGGTGAAAAACAAGGAGCAATGTAATTAATAATATCTGCATGTTTGTTTGGATTGGCACCAGCTTGAAGTAATAAGTTTATTATTTCTCTTTGGTTTATTGTATTTGTTGCTGCACAAGCCATCATCAGGGCCGTGCAGTTGTCATCAGTAACTTCATCGACATCAATTGGAAATAAAAGAACTAGTTCAACTAAATCTTCTCGGTCTGTAAGGACAGCAGTATGTAGGGCATTATATTTATAGTTAGGAAATTTTGATGTTCTTGCATGATGTAACAATAAAGTTCTTGCAATGGTTCGGTTTCCAGCCTCAATTGCAAAATGCAAAGCTGTTTTCTGCTCAAATCTCTCAGGACATTGTAAATTGACATCAGCACCATACCTCAATAGCAGACGAGTAGCAAAGATTTCATTTTCTTTTGCTGCTTTCATTAAGGGGCTGACACCACATCGGTTTATCGAGTTTGGGTTGGCACCATACTGAAGCAAGAGATCAAGGCATTCAATATTCTGAAGTGGCACAAGATTTATTTCAAAACCCATGAAATATCTGCGATTAGCTTTAGCACCATTCTCCAAGAGAAGTTTTACTATAGCTACATGGTTGTTTTCTAAAGCTAAATTTATTGGCTCAATTGTTAAATCTTCTAAGACTGTCAGTGGTGTTGGACCGGATGCATCATTGGTCACAGCTGGTGAACTTTGCTCATTCCTTGTATTTAATTCACTTTGGTTTTGTCCTTGATCTTGATTTTCATTTTGGTCTTGGTTTCCATTTTGGTCTTGGTCGTCAGTCAGAGAAGTTCTAGGTTGTTTAGGAGTATATTCATGAGCTTCAATGTTGATTTTGGCCCCACATCTTATCAAGTATTTCATGCTCTTCAAGTGACCTTTTCGTGCACATAGATGAAGAGGTGTGTAACCAACGTCATCCCTTGCATTGATGTCAGCTCCATATTTTAACAAAATTCGAATAATATCTGTATTGTCAGCATAGGAGGCATAATGAATAGGTTTCAGACCACGATTCACATTTCCATTGACATCACCACCGTATTTTATAATAATCTCTACATCTGCTACAGGTGCATCATGGGTAATAGCTTCTGCTAAAAGCCTCTGCACTGATTTTCTGTGCAACTCCTCCTCTTCAGCAGAAAGTTTTCCACGTTTCCGTCTTTCCTTGTTTTCTTCAGATTTGTCTTTAGTTGTGTTTCCATTCTCCTGTAAGTTCCAAACAGAGAAAACTATATTATAAAATACAATAAAAATATTTTACAAAGAAGCCAAAATCAAAATTATAAATTAACTGCTATGATTTAAATGCAAATGATACTAGATCTGGCAAAACAGTTAAAATTATCAGCACACAAGTATAGGTGTAGATGTGCAGTTAAGAAGCTTGCTTCTGAACTACATTGTTTTAGGTTCAGTCACACTGCACTTTAAGCAATAGTCCAAGATAACCAAAGCCTGGTAAGTGGATTTAGTAGACAGAAACTAGAAAAGAAGTTTGTCATATGTGTGTGTGTAAGTGTAAAAGTGTGTGGTTTCATGATCGTAGGGTTGTGAGTTTGATACCTGGCAACATGTTATGTCCTTGAACTAAACACTATATTTCACATTGATCCAGCCAACTCAGCTGAGAAAAATGAAGAGTACTTGAAATTCAAAGGGCCAGCCTTGTCATATTCAGTGTCATGTTGAATCACCCTGTGAACTATGTTAAGGGTACAAGAAAATTTTTGCGAATTTGTGTTCTACACACAGGAATTCATAAGCCTATGCAAAAAAAAATGTTTTTTTGATTTTTTTAAAACTTAAAACAGTTCTTTGAATTAAAAAATTTTTTTTTTTTTTCAAATTCTTTTTTTAAATCAAAGTTTAAAATGTGGACAGACCAAATTCTTTGTATAAATCCCAGCAATAGATCATTAAATGTGTTTATGGGGAGAAAAATATTGGAAGACATCAATAGAAGTTAGAGTGACAAAGAAACAGGGAAGGTAGGCGGTCATGAGATGTGCTAAAAATAACAACTAAAAAGACCTTAAATCATACAAAAAAAATTCTTTGGTTTTTGAACAGTCATATGAATTCCCATATGTAGAATACAAATTCAAAAAAATCTTGTGAAAATTCCAAAAAATAAAAACGTTATGAGAGGTTATACAGAGTTCCCAAACCAGAATTCTGCCAATGTATGTTGAATTAAGATATATAATTAAGGAGACTCATGAGTGATAAATTATGTTGAGGAGTTAAGACAGTTTAGCTAAATTAGCAGAAACAAACTGTGGTCTTTGAGAAGCTAGAATGACAGTCACTCATAGCATAACTCCTAGTACAGTCACTGAGAAAACAATAGGTATGTAGCTTGAAAAAGGTGGCGAGCTGGCAGAAAAGTTAGCACACCGGACGACATGCTTAGCAGTATTTCGTCTGCCGCTACGTTCTGAGTTCAAATTCCACCGAGGTCGACTTTGCCTTTCATCCTTTCGGGGTTAATAAATTAAGTACCAGTTGCACACTGGGGTCAATGTAATCGACTTAATCCCTTTGTCTGTCCTTGTTTGTCCCCTCTATGTTTAACCCCTTGTGGGCAATAAAGAAATAAGAAATGTTAGCATGTTGGACGAAATGCTTAGCGGTATTTCATCTGTCTTTATGTTCTGAGTTCAAATTTTGCCAAGGTTGAGTTTGCCTTTCATCCCTTCAGGGTTGATAAATTAGGGACCAGTTGCGTACTGGGATTGATCTAATCGACTCCCCATCCCCCAAAATTTCAGGCCTTGTACCTAGAGTAGCTTGAATCCTGTTGATGAGATTGTTGTTCTCCTGTGACAAACACAACAATGTTTAGCATATTCACATTCAAATCTGCCACAACATATTAAGAATAAATATGTGGGTCATTGTTTTGATTCTCACTGTTCACCAAGGATATAAAGATTAGTTATTGTTTGGCTTATATCAGCATGGATCAGCAAACAGTTTATTTGCTGAAATTATAAACACAGCCATACATTATGGTTTAGACTCATTGGTCCAGGTGCTTCTGACTAATGAGACCCAACATGGTTCAAACACTGCTATCCCAGAGTCCCTTGTACTAATGAACCAAATGTGTTAGGAAAACACTAACATCATAAAGGAGAAGTTATTTCTCCTGTGGTGTACAAAACAGTGATTAATATATTCAGTTTGAAATCTGATGGAATATACTAGTTTAAAATTTTGGCACAAGGCCAGCAAATTCAGGTAAGCTGATTACATTGACCTCAGTGTTCAACTGGAATTTATTTTATCGACCCTGAAAGGGATGAAATGCAAAGTTGACCTTGACAGAATTTGAACTCAGAACATAAGACAGACAAAACGCCATTAAGCATTTTGTCCAGCATGCTAACAATTCTGCCAGCTCACCACTTTTTTAATAATTCTTTTTACTATAGGCACAAAGCCGGAAATTTGAGAGGAGGGGCTAGTCAATTACATCAATCTCAGTACTCAACTGGTACTTATTTTATCGACCTTGAAAGGATGAAAGGCAAAGTTGACCTCAGTGGAATTTGAACTCAGAATGTAAAGATGGACAAAATGTTACGAAATATTTTGCCCAACATATTAATGGTTTTGCCAGCTCGCCATCTTAATCTAATGGAATATATTAAGAATAGATATGGAAACCATTACAATTTATTAATTGTTTACCAGAAATAAAATACTACTTGAAAATCAACTTCTTTTCAGAAAAAACAATTTGTCAGTAAAATGGAAGCACCTACTCCAAATATATTTGCTGATTATTTACTGAATATATTTCAGTTTTCAAAGAGTTTCATCATGTCCTTGTGTGTTGTTGTTGTTGTTGGCACTCCGTCGCTTACGACGTCGAGGGTTCCAGTTGATCCGATCAACGGAACAGCCTGCTCGTGAAATTAACGTACAAGTGGCTGAGCACTCCACAGACATGTGTACCCTTAACGTAGTTCTCGGGGATATTCAGCGTGACACAGTGTGACAAGGCTGACCATTTGAATTACATGCACAACAGAAACAGGAAGTAAGAGTGAGAGAAAGTTGTGGTGGAAGAGTACAGCAAGGTTCGCCACCATCCCCTGCCGGAACCTCGTGGAGCTTTAGGTGTTTTTGCTCAATAAACACTCACAACGCCCGGTCTGGGAATCGAAACCGCGATCCTATGACCGCGAGTCCGCTGCCCTAACCACTGGGCCATTGCGCCTCCTGTGTGTGTGTTGTAAGAGATAACTAATTAAAGAGGAATACTCAACCATTAAAAACTGCCACAAAAAAACTGTTCAACCCATGACAGCATGGAAAAGTATTAGATGTAAAACATTGGTAATGATAATGATGATGGTGGTGGTGGGGGATGGCAATGATGATGGAATGGGGTGAATGTAATGATGATGATGAGGAGGAGGAGGATGACAATGATGATAAATTTGGTTATTGTTGTTAGTCCTGATCAAGTGAACTTATGATCAAAGGTGATCCAGCCATGATGATCACATCTTTTAGTCAGACACAACAGATCCACTATCAGTTTCAACAAAGAGTCAGACATCCAGTTGTTCAATCAACTCAGTGTTGGACTCATTAAATTAACATGTAAGTGGCTGAGTATACCATGTACACGTGTACTCCTTAGTGTAACTTCCAAGTCAAATCGCTATGACCCAAAATATGTCAAGGCTGGGTCTTTAAAATACAGGTACAAATCATGTGATGGGTTTCCACACAGTTTCCCTCTACCCATTTTCACTCCCAAGGTTTTGGTAGACCTAAGGATCTAGTAAAGATACTTATCTATGATGTCACACAGTAGGATCAAATATGGGACCTCCAACAAGGCCTGCATCCATAGGGTTGGGAACAGCAAGGTGCAGGCGGTGCAAGTGCACCCCTAAAATTTTTGTGGGACAATGAAAATGCTTTGAACATCATCCTGAAAAACTTCATCACCAAAATAAACAAGTGCAGAAACATTTTTGGACTGATTGGAAACATTACTTTTTCCATTATTGGATTTATTTGATTTGATTCATGTCCAAATATTATAATAATAATAATTATTATTATCATTGTACCTGTATATAAGATGGCTAGCTGGCAGAATCATTAGCATTGTACCTGTATATAAGGCGGCGAGCTGGCAGAAACGTTAGCAAGCCGGGCGAAATGCTTAGTGGTATTTCATCTGCCATTATGTTCTGAGTTCAAATTCCGCCGAGGTCAACTTTGCCTTTCATCCAATCCTTTCGGAAGTCAATGTACCAGTTGATCTCTGGGGTCAGTCAATCTAATCAACTTATCCTCTTCCCTGAAATTGCTGGCCTTGTGCCAAAATTTGAAATCATTATCGCACTTGTGATTGGTTTGATATTAAGACTGAAAAAAAAAAAAAATATGGCTTATAAAATATTTTGGACCTGGGTTTGCATCCACCAAGCAAATTTCATTCCTGTACTTATGCCTGTATCTACTGTTTAGATATGACATATCTAAGAGTACTTCATACAATGTATCCGTCTGCTTTTTTCTTTTTAAAAACAGTAGGGTGATATTTGAAAGGAATTTGGCTGATATTTCTAACAGTTAGGATAACCATGTGCAGGAGGTTATGAGACCATTTTGGCACAGCTGTTTTGTTGCAACTTATCTGGCATCACCAATTCAACACCGACTTATTTGGCATTGAATGTTTCTCATATTCTAATATTTCTCTCTCTCTCTCTCTCTCTCTCTCTCTCTCTCTCTCTATTTATCATCATCATCAACATTTAACATCCATTTTCCATGCTGACATGGGTTGGACAACTTCACAGAATCTAGCAAGGCCAAGAGTTGCACTGGGTTCCATAGTCTGTTTTGGTTTGGTTTCTACAGCTGGATGCCCTAACCTTAACCCTAACCCTTCCTAATGCCAACCACTTTAACGGAGTGTACTGGGTGTTTTTTATGCAGCATCATCATCAGGGCTTTCTACATGGCACCAACACCAGTGCATTTTGTATGGCATCTTGGTTTTTGCGTACAAGCATATTTGTTTGTGTGTTTAAAAAGAAAGAAACTGTTTATATCAATCATGTTCAATTAATAAATTGTAATGTCTCTCTCTCTCCCTCACTCTTTCTCTCTCAATCTC